>NW_026614879.1:0-97819 GCF_030052815.1 Hevea brasiliensis | reverse complement strand
TATATATTAATAGCTAACTCGATCGAGTTCAATAACTAGGCTTGCTCCAATGGAATTCTGTCCGCTCTAAATTAATATGCTAAGGTGCTGCTCGCCTTCTTTAATTTTCTATAATTAATCAACATATGTGCACCTGAAGTTGCTCAGAACACATTAATGATTGCAACAAACAGAGCCATTTGAATCTAAATATATAAATCTCTAATGATTCATTATTTGATATATATATATATACTTCTTGTGGAGTTGACCTTGCGCAACTGGAGTCGGAATTGAAGCCGAAATTATTGGTGATTGAACACTATATTTAATCTGCTCTCTGTGACAGAAACATGAAGGCACATACCCAAGAACCAATGGAAATTAAACAAGGCCCGTTTTAAAAAAATGATTCCAAGAAAATGGGAAAATGGAGTTGGTATTTAGATGTAATTTTTTAGGTAAATTACAATTTAATTTCTGAGTTTTGATAAAATCTATAATTTAATCTATATATTTTCAAAATAAAGCACTTTAGTTCATAAAATTTGACAAAACCTACAACTTAATCTCTATCATTAAAATTTTAATTAAGTTACCGTTAATTCTAGTGAAAATAACCAAAATGCTCTTAACTTTATTTTTAATCTAAAAATAATTTAGTAATTGAGATTTTATCTTATTAACAATTTAGTCCCTTAAGATTTGGTTATACCTATAAACTAGTCTATGTAATTTTAAAACTAAACAATTCAGTTCTTAACATTTTAATAAACCTACAAGTTAGTTATTACTATTAGAATCACAATTAATTCCCCATTAAATTTAGTAAAAATATCAAAATATTTTTAACTCTAATTCCAATCTCACAACAATTTAGTCCTTGAATTTTTATTTTAACAACAATTTGTCCATATTCATATTTTTTTTATATAACAATATAATATAATATATGAAAATATTATAAATTGATAAATATATATATATATATATAATTATTTATATATTATTAAAATAATAATGACATAAATAGAATTATAAGAGCTTATTTATAAATAATTATAATCTTTAAGGATTCATTTATAAAATATATGGATGATTTTGTAATTAACTAAAATTTTTAAGGATCTTAAAGTAATTAATTCATATTCTAATAATTTAAATTTAATATTTTTTTAATTTAATGAAATTCATATTTTAAAAATATAGGGAATAAATTGTTAATAAAATAAAATTGTAAAAATAAAGATAAGTACATTTTGATATTTTTACTAAATTAATAATAACTTAACAGAGCTAAATTACTTGATTTTGAAAAAACAAATAGTTTACAATACAGATTTTATCATACCATGTTTACAATTGCGAGGATAGATGCATTCAGATTTATAGATGAGATGAGGGTTGATGATAAGGGACAATTGTTTACAATTCCTTCACAGTAAAGAAAGGACGATAATCTTCTCAAATGCACTGTATCGATTGTCCTTTATCATCCTTTCTTTGGAAGAAAACCGAGTTCAGAAAAATAGCGGCTCCTGTTATAGCAACTGTTATAAGAAATTGCCTCGGCGTCCAAGAACTCGCCGACCATCTTCTTTGAGCCCCTTGTGCTCGCATGTCCCTTCACATTGCACATACAACACCCTTTAATATGTTATTAAATTGGAAGATTTCATTTTGCAAATGACTTGCAGGATTTAATGTGCTAATGCTTGCTATTTCATGACCAATGACATACCTCCCGCCGCGGCAACGATGACAACTTTGCCTTTGATTCCGACAAATTTCCTGAAAGAGAAGTGCTTAAAAATTGGTGCAGGATGGTAATTAAACAGATTGAAAATTGACAAATGCAGTAGAGAAGTTCACAATTCCTGCCTGGTGTTCAAAGAGATCTACTGCAGGCAACCGGAAATTGCAATATTCGCAGCTAACAATTCTCAGCGGACAGCTTTCACATTTGCGCAGAGCCAAATTTGTCCGCTCTACTGTCTCACTGCATAATTTACAGGCCACCTGCCAGCATTAATTTAATCAGAATTCCTATTTAATTCTCAAGGTACATTAGTTAATCCCTCCTACGGAACATTACCGGAAGCTGTATGCTTGAGTAGTGTCTCTCAGAGTGCCTTATAGGAATCATTTCTCCACAAAACTTGCATCTTTTTAAGTTTCGGGTGCAATGTGCAACATGCAAATTGATATTTGTGACTGGGATTGTTTTATCACTGTTGACACAATAAATTATTAGCTATTACTCCGAAAAGAAAACAAGAAATATGCTTCTATACAACAAAAGTTATTCTTAGAAGCATGACCAACCCATTTTCTTGGAATCCAAATAAAGCTCTTATAATCCAATCACTAAGATCAACACATGACTGAATATATATACATATATATATATATATATATATATATATATATATATATATATATATATATACATATATATATATATATATGCATATAAAGATAATGATGACATACCAGTTGGTGCAGATTGTTGTGGATTGTTCAGAAGGAATCGCCATTTGACCCCCAGAAAATAGATCTACGAATAAAAATTTGCTGCAAAGAAAGAATACAAAATTATAACCAAAAGAAATATCAAATGCAAGATTATTCAGCTTGAAGACGATCTAAATTAGTAATATTAAAGAAGCTAAAAATTTAGCAGGATCTACGTGATCAGGTTTTGTTGAGTTTTTTGAAGAAAATAAATCAAGAAAAATATACTTGTCATCTTAAGTATTGCCTTTTAATATCTTGCAAAGGACTGGTTTTAGATTCTTAACTTTGGATTCGCACAATGTTTTCAGGAGAGAGAAGGCATGAGTTTTCGGTTTCTCAGGTTGGCTTCTCCCCTGCAATTTCAAATATTCCTGGGCCATGTCCAACCCAGCTCAGAGCTCATATCTAGAACTAGAAGCCTATAATTGTCTCAATTGTGGATTAATCAAGTGGGCTTTCTCATATGTAACCAACCCATTTAGGTTTCCATGCTTGCGCTCCGTGGTATTGAGGTAAAATCATTTCAACAATAACGACTCTACCATTTGAACTCTTAATTTTACTAGTAAAGCATTTTAAAATTATTTATTTTAATTGCATCAAACTAATATAAGTGAGTATGCTCTTTAAAACACTAAAAAAAAAATTTTAATTTTAGACTTTATTTATTTCACATAAAATATATTCTGCATTTATTAACATTTTGAGTACTTAGAAAGTTGAGTCAATGAAAAATGTTTTTATTGTAAAAAAAAATTAAATCATTTTTAAAAAAATTAACTTTCTCTTTTTAAAAAAGAAAATTATTTTTATTTTTAAACATTAATAATTTTATAAAAATATAAAAATATTTATACATATATAATATAAATACACACTATTAATTTAACAAAAAATATTTTCATAAAAAATATTTTATATATATATATTATTTTTTTTAAAACAAACAGAGTCTTAACGTGTAAAATTTAACTCAAAAATACCCTAAGCCTCTACAGAAGCCTCTAGATAATTTTCTGGGCTATTTCCTACATTTTTATAACATAAAATAATCAAATAAATAATTAATTAAAATAATAACGCAACAATAATAAAATAATCATTCTTAAATTTTAATTAACTTTAAGTTTATCCTTAATTATCTTTAAACTAAGGGGTCTCAGTAACCAAATTATTTATGATCTTATTTTTGAAGGAAAAACAAGATTGGGACTGAAAATCTTAGAAAAGATCCAATTTAACTTTTGTCGGCTCGGAAGACGAACTAGATAATTCGTTCATTTCAAATTACAAATCAATTTCTATCAAAATTAATTTAACTTTCATGTATAAAATACGATCAATCATGTTATATGGTGGTGAGTGTTGAGCACTAAAAGAGTCGTATGTGTCTAATATAAGAGTTGTGGATATGAGAATGTTAAGGTAGATTAGTAGTCATACTAGATTAGATAAAGTTTGTAATAAGAGTATTACAGAAAAGACAGAAATGGTATCAATTGAGGATAAATTGAGAGAAGGGAAATTGAGGTAGTTTGGTAATGTGAAGCGTAGACATATAGAGACTCTGTTAGACAAGTAGAGCACATTAGATTAGAGGATAGAAAGAAAAGTAGGGGTAGACCTAAACTGATTTGGATGAGAGTAGTACAACATGAATTAGAAGCATTACATATTTTCGAAGACTTAACCCAAAATCGTTTAGTGTGAAAAAAGAGAATCCATATAGCCGACCCCAAATTTTTAGAATAAAGGATTAGTTGAGTTAAATTGAGTTGAGTTTATATAAAAATATTTTTTTTTTATAAAAATATTTTATCATACAAATAAAACTCTTTATAGTAAATATATTAATGTATTTATTAGATTATTATGTTAATTACATTATACATAAATTTAAGAATAATATTATAATATAAAACTTACGTATTAAGGAAATAATTTTTCATTCTATTAATAAATATTTTTTTTACTCAAATTAAAAAGAATGTTTTCCCAAATCGTACTAAGATTATAAGTTATAAATATAGCAATCTCCACTTTGGCTTAAAATTCTTTCTCATTGAATTCTATGTCCCTCCTCTACCTTAGACTGAAACCTCTTTTTACAATGACCTAAATGCATATTAATTTTTACACAAATACTCTTATTTATAGCATTAGTCACTTTCATTCTAATATAATTTAAAATTCAACTCAATTTAAAAATCTAACTAATTTTAAGAATAACAAGAATAACAGTATAACAAAAAATCTAATTTATTAAAAAATAATTTTCAATTTTATTAAAAAATATTTATTTTAATCAAATTAAGAAAATATCTCTACAAATTAGAATTATGAGTGATAAATATAACATTTACATTAGTGAATTGGATTTTAAAGTAAATTCGTGTACAAATTAAATTTTTGGATAGATTTATAAATTGTCAAAAATAATTTCAAAATTATTATTTTTAATATTTTAAAGCAAAAAAAAAAAGATAAAATAGATGAATATCATTGAGCTTATTTCCTATTTAATCAATATGACAAACCATAGATCAATTTAATTTAACTTTTTTTTTTATCATTTTCCATTTCTCAAAGAGATGTATAGATTTTATCTTTTTTATTGCACTTCTTAATTTTTAACTTTTTCTTGAAACTTTATTTCTCAATATTTAATTTAAAAACTGTTAAATTTATGTGATTCCAAAACTCTTTAAAGACATTACAAAATTAATATATATAATTATCAATATTAAAATATAATGATGCTTGATTTTGATGACTATAATTATGGGTAATTTATTGTTTGATGTACAATGATTTGATTTTTTTTTCTCACGAAAATTTTATGAATTTTTTTTAAAGAAAGAAAATCAATAATTAGTTTTCTAAAATTTAAAAACCAAAACAATAAACAGTTTTTAGTTTTGGAGAAACAAAAAACCATAAACAAACAATGCAAGCAGAAGAGCCTAAACTTGTTTCACAAACACAAGATAGTTTTCACTCTTTTCTATCATAATAACAATTGCACCTAAGGCAGAGCATATACCACTATCTAGATTTAGGAACCGCACCTACAAATATGTAGCAAGTACCAACCTCTAGATTTAACATCCAGAACCCAAGAAACTATAAAAATTTCATTTTCAATTCATGGGTAGGATCAGCAATGTCAAAATCTGCTACAAACGGACTCTATTAATCACCCATTTAATTTGCTATAAAAGATTCAACATTACAGTACTGAAACTATATATATAGGTACTATTGAAAGGTGGGAATCAGCATTCTTGAGTTCTTATCTGCATGTTTTTAAATTGGATTCATCAGGTTCATATCTAAATTTCTCCGAGTCTTTGACATATATACGCATATATATTGGCAGGCAAGGAGTGTTCTTATATTCATCAAAATGGAGAAGCTTTCTCTTGCTAGGTGGCTGACAATGGTTGTTTGGTTCATCTTCTTCTTCTCCGTTACTGCTGCTTCTTCTGGGTATGTTTACTCTTTTTTTTTATATTCTGCTTTTTCTTGTGATTTTAACTTGTATTATAATCTGATGAAGAAATTTGGGTTTTAGTTTCATATTGAAATTTGGGCTTTAGTTTCATATTCTATGATAAGATAACATTTTCAATTCATTGACACAGCAGGGAGATTTTGCCAAACGAGTACTGCTCGTCACCTGGGGTTCGGCTATATTGGAAGAATCATCACAGACACAGAGTAATTACTTGTTTAATATTTTGGAATATGATACAAACTTTAATTACAAATACCATAGGAATACAATTATAATATTCTAATTAAAAAGGCTTCGATTCTAATTCTTTTCAGATGGTGATTGATAATGGCCTTGTCCAAGTTACCTTGTCGAATCCAAAAGGTGATATAACCGAAATACAGTATAATGAAATCGGTAACGTGCTTGAAATTCACAATGGTGAAAGTAATCGAGGGTATGTTTACATTTTTCATGCTAATCAAAAATTAACATGAAATCCTGTCATGATTTGGTTAATTTACCTGAAAAATAATTATATATCAAACTGAATTTAGGTATTGGGATGTTGTCTGGAACAAGCCTGGAACTCGTGTAGCATATGATAGGTAAATAAATTGAATTTGCTTCAAGAATTTGTAGAATTTGTTTCGTTATTTATAAACTGGGTGACTAACATTATGCAGGTTAAAAGGAACAAACTTTAGAGTTATAATGGAAGATGAAAACCAAGTGGAAGTTTCATTCACTAGAACCTGGAATGCTTCCATTGGTAACTACACAGCCCCTCTAAATGTAGACAAGAGGTAAATTTCTAATTTACACAAGTATATATAAATAATAGATAGCCTCATATATAGTAATTAATTTTGATGACTTTGCTCAGGTATATATTGAGACGCGGGAGTTCAGGGATCTACATGTATACTATATTAGAACGCTTAGAAGGATGGCCTGATTTTGACATGGACCAAATTAGGATTGTTTGCAAACTTCGAAGTGACAAGTAATTATCGTTGCTAAATTTAATCATATCGCCAAGAATTGAATGTTAAAATTAAAATTCTGAATGAGTTGATTTATAAGACTAATAGGTTGTAGTGAATGGTCAGGTTTCAGTTGATGGCAGTATCAGATGATAAGCATAGGATCATGCCAGCACCTAAAGACTGCCGCAGGGGACAGCGTCTTGCCTACCCAGAAGCTGTTCTCTTAACCGACCCAGCTAACCCCAAACTCAAAGGAGAGGTACCAATTTGCAATTTTCTCTATTTGTTAAGTAATATCAAAATTACACTATTAAATTTTTATAATTATAATTGTTGGACACAGGTGGATGATAAGTACCAATATTCATGCGAGAATAAAGATAACAGGGTTCATGGGTGGATATCACAGGACCCACCAGTGGGATTTTGGATGATCACACCCAGTGATGAGTTCCGAGCAGGTGGGCCTATCAAGCAAGATCTCACCTCACATGTAGGCCCTACCGTTCTCAATGTAAGAACATCCTCTCAAAATGCAAGTATATATTTTATATCTCCATTTACAATTCTTGGAGTTTTCACAAGTGGAATTATATGTAGATGTTTACGAGTACCCATTACACTGGTAAGGACTTGAATACGCAATACAGAAATGGGAAGCCATGGAAAAAAGTATTTGGCCCTGTGTATGCCTTCCTGAACTCCATTTCAACAGATGAGGATCCCATGTTACTTTGGGAAGACGCTAAAGAACAGGTATAAATATTTTTTTTCTTTATTTTTTTAAAAAAATTAAATTTAATGTTTAATAAGAAACATTTTGTTGATGAATATTAGATGTTGATAGAAGTCGAAAGTTGGCCATATGATTTTCCTCAGTCGGAGGATTTTCCTTCTTCACGTCAACGAGGTTCCGTTTCTGGTCAATTATTAATACATGACCGGTAATGGCATATTATGTCATCTTTGAATATTAATTTAATTTTATTTAAATTAAGCATATGTATATATAATAATAAAATTTAATGATATTTTTTAGGTACAATAATAAAAGGTTGATGTGGGCTGGCTCCGCCCATGTGGGTTTGGCTGCACCAGGAGACGTGGGCTCATGGCAAAGAGATTCTCAGGTTATTATTATTATTATTTTACCTAAAACTCAATAGTTTATTTTGTTAATTTAGGTATTTCTTTCTATAGAATAATATTTTAATATTTTTTCTTTTATTTCAATACATATACAATATAGTTTATTTAATTTCACATAAAAAATTTTCAAAAAAAAAGTCATTTAGTTAAAGTTTTTTAATTTTGAAAAAAAAATTAATAAATTGAGTAATAATTAACTAATTAATAGATAACATAACCAATTAAACTACTTAAAAAATATTTTAATATAATTAATCAAATATAATCTAATTTATCTCTTTATATTTGAATTATATTCATTAAAAATAAACATTTTGACTCTAGATATATATATAACCAACCTAGTGGTCCATTAAATTTAAAAATTTAATAATATTAATGCCTACTTCGTGTTGAAATTCACCTCCTAATCCTACACGATATGAAAGAGGTGTAAGAATTTAATGTTTTAGCTCTTTAACCATAGCTAGCTATCTAAAGGGAAGGGTTACTAACAATGAAGGTTGGCTGAGTAGATAAAATAAAATCAGCACTTTCATTAAATTGAAAGTAAATCACTTTCTAATCTTATTAGATGGAAGTAATAATAGTAATTAATTTAGAATTATGTACTATTTTTTGTTATTTCTCTTCAGGGCTATCAATTCTGGACTCGAGCTAACAAGGAGGGATATTTCTTAATTGAAAATGTTCGCGCTGGGAATATAATTTATATGCTTGGGTTCCTGGAATCATTGGGGATTGGAAATTTGATGTTAATATCAGTGTCCAATCAGGTAATTAAAATGCTTGTAACCAGCAGCCCTTTCTAGTCTGGTTAATTAACTTCATTCACATCTTGAAATACAGGATATGAAATGGAATTAGGTGTCCTTGTGTATGAGCCACCAAGAAATGGTCCAACCCTTTGGGAAATAGGCATCCCTGACAGAACTGCTGCTGAGTTCTTTGTGCCAGACACATATCCAACACTAGAAAATAAATTATACGCAAATCACCCAACAGACAAGTAATTTTCTCTCATCATCATTTTCGTTAAAATTTTACTTCATTAACAGCAGTTCTTTGGATTAATTATTTCCAATTGTCAGGTTTAGGCAGTATGGACTATGGGAAAGATACACTGATATGTATCCTACCCAAGATCTCATCTACACTATTGGTATTAGCAATTATAGTCAAGATTGGTTCTTCGCCCAGGTTCCTAGGTATATATTAATTTCATTTTTTTTTTTTACTTATTAAAACTCAAATTCGAGACTTAACAGTTTTGAAAACAACTCCGATATTTTTTTTTTTCCCTGTAAAACTGCTTAGATTCAGTTGTCGAGTACTACAGATAGTACAGATTTTCTGAGTTGGATCCAACAAAAATCGCTCTGTTGAACAGGAAGACAGGAAACAACACATTTCAAGCAACTACATGGCAGATTAAATATGACCTGGAAAATGTGAATCGAACCGGAAGCTACGCGCTCCAAGTGGCCTTGGCATCAGCTTCTGCAGCAGAACTACAGGTGTATTAAATTTGTGCCAAGTTCAGTTACTACAATGTAATTTTGAATAATTTCAATGGGCTAATGAAATATTAATTGTGTTTGAAAGGTTCGGTTCAATGATCCAAGTAAGCGTCGACCTCACTTTTCAACAAGGCTAATAGGCAGGGACAATGCCATTGCAAGGCATGGAATTCATGGTTTATACTGGTTATACAGCATCAATGTGCCAAGCTATCTACTTAGGGAAAGAAACAACACTATTTATCTAACACAATCAAGAAGTCAAGGCCCTTTCTGTGGAATCATGTATGATTACATTCGCTTTGAAGGCCCTTCACAAAGTAATACTTAATTAGTTTCAGAATGATTCCTTTTTGCACCTCACACATACAAATACTTGTTACTTTACTACTCTTTGAGTATAATTAAGGAAGCCAGATGGGAGGGTATAATTTTAGAAGCAGACTATTCTTACCCATTATTTTCCCTTTGATGCTTACAAGTGTATACCAAAACAATGTGCATAACAGGTGTATAAGTTTTACAGTTGAATCATATAAATTTTTTTTTTAATCTATTTCTTTTGTATCGTGATTGTGTTTCTTGAATTAATGCACATCTGATAACAAATCATACTAGTCACCAAGAGTTAGTTGCTGCATATATTTATTTTATTACATATGTAGAGGAGAGGAGTCGAACTTGAGTCTTCCAAATTCTTCAACATATACACAATGATCACTGAATTATACCCAGCATTATAGAGTTTGAATTATATTAAGTATTTAAAACATCATTGGTGTGGGTGAAAATGCAATTAAATGATTGGTTAATTAGTAGTTGGAAGTGTCGTGGGAGGTTGTAATGAATAGATATTGAATTTGAGCTGCTACAGAAATTAAATAATTGATCGATAGTGGCGTTAGAATTATGAGTCAAGAATACCAAAATTTTTTTATTTAACAAATTTTAAAAATAATTAATTTTTATAAAGTAGTGTTGTCATTTCATTTTTAAAAAAAAATAAAAGAAATACTTCATTGTATTCAAATCAACTAATTAATCTAAGCAATTCATGATCGACAGTAAAAAGTTTCAATTACCCATTTTTAATTATATTTTTATATATTTCATGTAGTTAATAACCTTCTAAATAAATATTTGTTTTATAATGTAAAAAGTTTAAGTTTAAGAATTTAATTTCTCACATTCCGTTCATCAAATCTCTATAGAGTGGGCAATTTTACTTGCGCATATATATATATATATATATATATATATATATATATATATATATATATATATATATATATATATATATATATGGCAAACCAAAATGGGTCTAGGTAGAGGCTTTCAATCTCCCAAAGCCAACGAAGTGTAGCTGAACAAAATGAACAATAATAATAATAATTAAGTTTTAATATCAAATTAGCTGAAATAGGCTATATAAATTACTTTCTAAAATTTAGTTCTTTTTATATTAATTTTGTATTAATATTTAAAATTATAAATTTTTTTATGCTAATTCCCTTCGACTTTACTTTACGTCTTCTTTTACGAACGCTATCAAAATACACAAACACTTATGTATTTTAATATAAATTTGACCTCATAGAGAATGAGTTTAAAATATTTATATAGAGATTTGTGCAAAAATAATTAAAGTATTTATAATAGATTAACGAATCTAGATGCAAATTTTTTATTTAAAGATTATTAAATTTATTCTATCATAAGAAGTTGTTCTAACAGGCAATGCCGCCTACAGGCTCATACAGCAGGTCCAAGGAAGGAACATAGAAAGCAGTTATATCCTTAGGCACAAGACCTACACACTAAGGATCCGCTGACACCAAGGGCATTAACAAAAATAGAGAGTTAAGACCAAGAAGCCTACAAGCCAGAAGTCGCGGGAACCAAAGCAGTAGCAATCCACACTACTAGAACACATAGGGTGATAATGACTCTCACTCACTCTATATCTTTATATTAACCAACAAGTGGATCATATTCTCACGCCTTTGATTCATCAAACCAAATGCAGGGAGCAGCTAAATCTTCTCCATTTGACATAATCACCTAAAAAAAACTCAAATAACACAAAGAGTAAAGCACACTAGAAACGCAGAGCAGCCTTTAAAAATCTCTCTAAATGCAACGCCAATTATTTAATCAAATAAAACTAAAAATATTTTACAGCCCAACCCAACTATAAGGAGGAAAACCCATAGGTCGAACAAGGACCGAGGAACAAAGAAGACTGACGGAGTGGTAGCACTGAGGGTCTGAAACTCTAGATCAAAAATGAAATAAGAAAAACATTCTCTCTTAAAAAAAAAAAACAGAGAGAGAAGTCTTGTCCTTTTTTTTATTATTATTATTACCATCGATGTACAGTTAAGCAAGAATGGTGCAATAATAATATCTTTAGAACGAAGGAAAGTGAAGGGAGACAAACCCTAAAAACTAGAAATAGTTCAAAGGAGGAAATGCAAAAAAGGTAAGAATATATGAATATATGCACTAAAACTAGTAGTGAGAAGATTTTGTATTGAAAACATGATCAGGTGGGCTTTGCCCATCAAAAGGGACATGCATGGCCTCTCTCTCCTATTACTATCCTCAAAACACATCTGATATGTTCCTTTCTTGGTTGGAGAAATTGCAAGTCATGATAAAGTTTCATGTGCTTCTGCCATTAATTTAATCTTCTCTTAACATCACAACTAAAAAGAAGTGATTTTCAATGGTGCGATGAGTCATTAAAGTCACTTTTTCCATTGTTGGGATGATAATTTAATGGAAAATATTAAATATGGATAGCTACATCTTTTTTCTAATTGGGTTTCGTGCATTATGATTTGTTGATGATTGACACCTGGCCAAGCTGGGAGAAGGAGCCATAAGAACTGAGTAACTAAATCTAATCTTGGATTGAGGGTTCCTTAATCTAAGGACTTTTCCTTACACCTTCTGCTAGGATAAATTCTAATTGGCCCTTCACATGGGCATTAGCCAATAGCAACTTGTATCTTGAGACTGCCACCAAACCTTCATGATTATTGGCCTCTTGACCCTGCCCCTACTAATTAATTTCTATAAAATAATCTTAATTACACTGGTTAGGTCTATTGATTTTGGTATATTTTTTATTTTTTATTAATAAAATTTAGCTTAAAAAAAATTGATACAAGCGTGCCAAGAATACCCTCGATTGGCGGATGCCCATTTTAATCTTCCACATGTGTGTCAGTCAACTTGCTAAATATTTTATCTCTGGTGGATTAATCAATATAATAAATTACTTAATTAAATTTTTTTTGAAAAGTACTTAATTAATTAATGTAATTATTTGCAAAACAATATTTCATTTGAAGTTTGTTGGGTACATATGCTCTTTAATTTTTTAATTGCCAAATAAAAAAGAAAATATTCTTTTTGGCACGATCATGGAATTTTTTTTTTCAGTTGATGTAAGTAATATCACAAATCAAATCAAATTTGATTAAAAGCATCTTTGTGAATTGGTGCTACAGATAAATAGGATCACAAAATCAATTGCTATTTTATTAAAATGCATCAAAAAATATTATATTAAGAATCTATTTTGTAGGAAGGAAAGGTAAAGAAAGAAAAGTGAGTGAAATTATAAAGAAAAATAATTAAAATTATATGAAAAGTAAAATTTTTAAGAAAAAGAAAATTTTTTTTTTTTTAGAGAAAAGAAAGGAAAATAAATAATTTGTTTATTTTCTATGATTTGATGAAAAAAAAGAAAGAAAATTATTATATTTTTATTATTATGTTCATATTAAATAAATAAAATTATATTAAAAAATAACTATTAAAAAAAAGACTTAAAGAGAAAATAGAAAAATTAACATAATTTTTCTCTCTTTCTCACCCAATAAGATAAAAGAATTACCTTTTTTTCCTTTTCTTACCATTTTTCCCAAATTTTTTCCCCACTACAAAACAGGTACTAAGCTCCATAGACAAAGCAAAGCAAAGGAATCACTGTTTTTTTACAGCAAACTTTTTAATTATAAAAATTAAGGGTGTATGGGCAGAGCTAACCACTTAATTAGTTTTATAAAAATTGAAAAAAAAAATACCACTTAATTAATAATATAAGACAAAAAAAAAAAAAAGGAAATAAATACCAACTGGGAACGTGCCACAGCACAAAAGAATAAGAGGGTTGCAATTTTTGCCAGATTGGGAAACTTTAATAAAGCAATTCTCATTCCCTATTTCTCTAATTCTAAGGCAATGTCAGACACAACATACAAGGTGATACTTCAAATTTCTTTAACTGCGAATTCAACCTTATTTAGATTATCAATACTCAAAATACAATACATAGGAAATGCAAGAATTCATCTCCTTGCTATCATCACTGCCAATTAATTCTCTCCTTCCAAGAAAGCTTAATGGCAAAAAGAATTCTAACTGTTCTATATCATTCCACATTTTCTTCTGAAAACTGTAAGATTTTTTTTTTTTTAATTATCATCAATTGTTGAAATTTTTTTTCTTGTGTTGTAGTTTTTGGCTTTTTTTTTCTTTTTATTAATTTAATTTTGACTAAAATTTATTTTTTAAAAGCTTTTAAATTTTCATATATATCATAATTAATTCCCACGTGTCATTCATCTATTGCAGTCAATGGTCATTAAAATTAAATATTAAAAGCATAGGGAAATTATAAAACACCTTCGATCCATTAAAAAAAAATGCACCAAATATTAAAAAAAAGGTCATCCTTGAATTTAACAGAATGAAACCAACATAATAATTATAAGTAAAAATGCACACGCATCAAATGTATTCAATAATTTCCTAAAAATACAATATATATATATATATATATATATATATATATATATATATATATATATATTACTGTAGCAAGGCAGTAATTCATTTTATGTGTAATTATTGAATACCAATGTGATACTCCAATTATAAGCTGTTTCACTTTCAAATCCAAAACAGCTTTTTGCTTATAAAGTTCTTGGTAACATCTAATCAACTTTCTGATTATAACCTAAAGACTTTCTCTGGCTTAACCCCGTAAGCTTCTCTTCAAATCTTCTTTTGTCTTAACCTAACATATTCATTAAGATTCTATTTAATTACTTGTCTTAATTAGTTTGCTGCAGAAACCCTAGAATTAATATAGAGCTGAAGAGATGGGAAGAGGGAAGATTGTGATTCAAAGAATTGATAACTCTAGTAGCAGGCAAGTGACTTTTTCGAAACGAAGAAAGGGGTTGATTAAGAAGGCAAAAGAACTAGCAATTCTTTGTGATGCAGAAGTTGGACTTGCGATCTTTTCTAGCTCTGGCAAGCTGTATGAATTTGCAAGCACCAGGTTTGACTATTTTTTCTATAATAATATCTATAGTTTCTATATTAGTTCAAAACTTCAATGATTAATTTCTGTAGTATTTTGTTCTTTCTGCTCTAGCTCTATCTTGGGGACAATTGGCAAGTTTTGTGACCTTAATGTGTTCTGCACCTCAAAAATATTCACTTCCCTGTGACTTGGCTAGTCCTTCAATAAACCTTTAAAACCTTCCACATAAATATATGTAGGGTTTGGGTACAATAGTACAGCAAATTTTGCATGCTTTCAGTGGAGAAAAGCAAGGTTCTTGGCGTCTCCTAGTTTCAATCTAGTTGCAAGATACGCCTTTCACCCATAGCATGATACAATGAGTTTAACAATAATCACTTGTATTATGCTATATATATATATATATATATATATATATATATATATATATCTTCTTAATTAGGATAATGAAGAGCTAGCCCAAGTGTAGAAACAAGACTAGAAGTAGCAAGCAAGTAGGTTTTGCCAATTGCAGTATTATATTTAAATGAGCTTTATAACATAGATTACCGTTTGAAAAGACTATACTAATTTGCATTTTCAATATCCTATAGCAGACTAATCAAAGAAAAAGCAGCACATAGGTAAAACTATAGGAAATGCTCGGTCACGGCTTATACTATGTTGTAACTGACCATAAGACCCATCATTTGAGCAGGGAAATGTCTGTCAAATTCCTACTTTGCCCAGTAAAAATACACAGAATCCTATTCTTTAATGTCTAGCTTTCTTCTTTCTTGTTTCTACACAAATGATGATTCCTAAGTTATATAATTTGTGAATTTTGGATAGGTTAAGCATGATAAAATCAGATCAATACACTACAGAGAAGATATTTTTGATTTTCTTGTAGTTGATTTGAGGTGGGGTTAAACTTTTGGGTGTAACTTGAACACTGCGCATAGAAAACAGCGTAAGGTCAAAGGACTAAAGCTGTTTACTAGCTCCAATGGTAAATCAATTTGGTAATGGAAGGTGGAGAGTATGGGAATGTCTTTGCTATGGAATAAATTAAAACTAGTAATTGTAGAACAAGAATTATAATAAAGGAGGTTCAGAATGAGAGTTCATGCTTGTTATAGTAATTTATTGGCTTTAAACATCATTCAGGATGAGATAAGATAGATAATATCCCATTAGGTTTAAAGAAATATTATGCATAAGCAAATTGTTTGGCCAACTATGCTTCCACTTTCAATTTTGTGAAATTCACCCCACGAGTTGGACTCCAAATAGCATAAGATTCAGATCCCTGGCCATTTTATGCATTTCTCGACTTAGATAAAGTCCCCATTCAAGCTTGAATTCATTCTGCCACTCCTTTTTAATAATAATAAAAAAAAAATTCAAGAAACGAATGTCGTAAGGATATTAGAGTGGAAAGTAAGAAGGGAAATTTATAGAATAAGATATGGATGGGAGAGTTACCATTTTGGCACCAAATTAAGGTCAAACAAAGAAGGATAAATAATTTAGTGAATGCAATAATTAATCTTTCCACTAGTTAGCTGCTATTTGATTCAAGTTGCTTTGTTGAAAAGGCAATAGGGAAATCCCATGAGACTAAGGAAAACTCATGCTATCAAGTTTTAGATTCATGTTTCTAAAGGTAATAGAAATGGGAGCTTTAAATATTTGAACTTTCAATCATAAAGATCAAAGAAGTTTTGATATCGCATTTACCAATTAGGGACATTGGGGAGTGTCATAGGCTCTTCTATTTGGTTCCACCTGCTGGGTTCTTTGGACACAGCGCAATCAATTTGTTTTCAATGATAGTTCATCGCAATCAATTTGTTTTTTCCAGTTGGTTGTATGCTCTTAGCAGTAGTTCTTATTTGGTTTTTGTTTGTTTGCCCCTTGTTTTGTTTCTGGTGTTCTGTGAGGGTTTCTCTAACACTCACTCTTCTTTCCTATTAATAAAATTTTTGTGCTTATCAAAAGCAAAACTCAAAAAGGCACATGCATGGAAAATAATAAAATTCACCATATTAATCTCTTCTTTCCAATGGAATCATCTAGTCATTCACAAATTAGAGCATGAACTTTCATTAAGTTTTTCTTCTATCTCAACATTTAGTCAATTCTACAAACGATGGTGAATTGAAGTACCCTTTGTTTTCTTCTTGTTCCTCAGTAGCTAGAAGTACCACATCTGGATGTTGATGTTATGTTTGGACACAAGGATGTTTTAGTCATTGCATGCTGGAAACCTGGTTTTTATTTTCTTCCCCATTTTAGAAAGATGATCATGATAATCATAGTATTTCCCTTTTCAGGAAATTTAGACAATATTAATTCATTATTAAATTGCTTTGATCTTGAAAGAAGCATATTAATTTGTCAACTGTATTAGTTGAATTATAGAAGTTAGGTAATGTACCAAAATTAATCCATGATCAAGTTGGCATTTATATAATATCCAACATTTAGGTTTAGCACTTTCCTGATCCATTTGTTTAAGGAACTATCACTAGAACCCTTGTTATCTAATATGTTACGGTACTAGAAATGATATATATGTTCCCCACTTACCAAATTGTGTCTTTATATATATATATATATATAAGTTTGATCCAACAATATTAAATTCATAACCTAATCTTTAAAATTTTCAGCATCTTATTGTGGATACATTGTACCCTTGGCTTTTAAGGCAACTTCTGTAACTTTTGATGGAAATTAGATTATAAAATGTAATAATTTACTAGTTTTTTTTTATTCCTTTTAAAATAAATAAATAAGCTGCCCCATCTTATTGCTTCACAATAGGCTCCATTCTTAGCAAGTGTTTAGCACGAGTAGAAGTGGGTAATTGATGAACTTCAACCCAATAATGCATTGGAGCTTGTGGATAGCTACTCTTTGCATACCTGGCGTAAAGAAGAACAACTTTATGTTTTATCAAACACCTAAATTTACATACAATTGTATAGTACATAAAAAAGAAGGATAATAATATAAGATTTATGTAGTTGATCGTAAAGTCTATATTCATAGATAAGATGAAAGAAAAAGTTTTATTATAATAAAAACCAGTGAGATATAATTGCTCAAAACTCTCAAAATTCTAATTGTGTTTTTTGAATATTTCACAAATTTATCACAAAAAGCAAAAAAAAATATTTATATTAGTTCATATAATATCTTATAAATCATTTCTCTATCATCACAGATCTCACTTTTTATTCCAATCGAATCACAATAAAAAATTTTTAGGCCGAATTACAATTCAAATCTATAAAAATATATCCAAAATTCATAACACAGAAAATAACACTTTAGGATTTGTGTTAATGGTAGGTATAGAAGCACTACAAGACTTTAGGCTTATTTGCAACCGATTGCACCTCTTTGAAATTCGTTTGACATTTCTCTCTATGCCAGTGTACCTCTCCACAAATAGTCCACCTGCACATTTTCTTTTTCATAAATTTCTTTAAAATGTTGCTGAATTTTATTAAAATTGTTAAAATGTTTAATTGTTTTAAAAGAAGCTAATTAGTAAACTTTTATTTCTGAAATGTTGAAACTATTAAAATCAAAATTAAAGATTTATTTAATTTAATTTCAATTCAATATTTTATTGTTCAAACTGAACTTGTCGAAAATTTTACTTATGAAAAGGTCAAAAAATAAAAGAAAGAAGAATAGAAATATTTCCAACATGTTGAAATATTTTTATTATTATTTAAAAAAAAATAGATAAAGTCTAAAAAGAAGCATTTAAAAATGCTTAAAAAGCTATTAATGAACTTTAGTTCAATGATACTAAAATCGTTTAAGAACCACAAGGTCTCGAGTTTGAGTCTCAAATGAAAATAATTATACCAAAAAAAAAATGCTAAAAGAGCTTGTTTGCACCATGAACCCATGTGAACGAGCTGTTTTGCCATGTGTTTCACTTTCATCTCTTTAATTTCTTGCTAAAAAATTTTATTAACTTTAATTTTGTTTCGACAAAAAAAAATCCCTTTAACCTATAATAACAAGTTTACAGGTTAAAATTAATAAAAATTACTATTATGTCCCTCTTTTGCAAAATAAAAATACCATTTTAACCTTTTGTTAATAAAATTATCATTTATTAATAAAATTATTATTTATTAATTTATATTTTTCAATTTATTAATAATTTAAATTTTATTAATTAATAAAATTATTAATTTTATTATTAATAAAATTATTTATTGATGAATAAAATCCATCTATCTACTCTGTTAGAAAAATGAATCGAGGGAAAAGGGAGAGAAAACTCTACCAACAACCTATTTCTCACCCTTTTCTAGTTGTTAGGAAGCAGATCGTTATAATAGCACTGACATTTTTGTGATAAATCCTTATGATAGTTGAAATGACTAATATTTTTAGTGTAAAAGGAAAAGAGAAGAAGACTAGAAGAGAGGGAAAATGAGAAGAGAGAGGAAAGGGGTAAAAGGATTTTTAACTTGGAAACCTGTTATAATAAGTTAGAGGAATTTTTGTAAAACAAAATTAAAGTTTGAGATTTTTAATAACAAATTGAAGGCATGGAAGTAACAAGACAAAATTTATGAATAGGATATAAAACTAACTAAGCTTTTATTCACTTTAAAATTTTTTTTTATATTTTATAAAATAAATTTGTTCAATTTTAGTAATTGATTATGAAAATAATAATGATGTCTAAAACCAACTCTCTTTTTTTCAGATTTTATTATCTTTCAAATATCATGAATTTAATAATTACTTTAAACTTACATATATAATTATAAAATTTGAATTAACCTGCACAATACGCAGGCTTCTAGGAATTAGCATTTATAATTTCTCCTGATTCACTCACATGCAAATTCCTTATCTTTATTAGATATTTCATCACAAGGCGGTTAATTAACTTGATTACTTATCGGTTATAAAGCATACATCAGAATGATAAATACATAATGGAATAAATTATACTTTTCTAACCAGTATACTTGTGTAGTGATGCCATTAACTTCTGCTTATTTGTCTTAATATACTATGATTATATGTTTCAAGTTTGCGCAAAGCCTGTTTAATTATTTTTATATTTTGAGCAAAGATGAAATCATATTTAACGATACAATAAAACAAAAGAAGAAAATCAACAATTGATGAATCCAACATCAGAAGTTAAGGTATACTCTTATCAATCCCTCCTCATTTCTTCCCTACAATTTTTCCACCATCATGCATGATTCCATTTTAGATTGTATCTTCACCATGGAAAATAGCTAAAATACATTAAATAAGTGTGAAATATTTAATTAAACGTGCTAGAAGTTGTCATTTGCATAATGCAAAATTGATGGAGTATAAGTTCACATGAATTATTTATGAATGTATAGGACAACAATGTCATCATAACTTATTACAACTTTATCCAGTTTCTGCTTTTACATGGGTGTTCACATTCTAACTTACATCACCGTATGTATGTGTACATTGTGCAAAAATGAGAAATGAGGAGAAAGAAAATTGTCAAAATCAATCAGATTAGTTGAAGCAAGACAAATCAGAAAAACTACAATTTAAGTACAGTGAAAATGCATTATAAATGATTAGAATTATTGAAACTGGAATAGTTATATCTATATTCTTTTATAATTAAGCACAAACAATATGAGGAAATAGTCTGACTGAAATTCACTGAAGCTATACATTTTCTTGCAACTATAGTAGAAATGAATAGCTTGAGATAGAAAACTTGTAGGACTAGAAATTGACTGTAGTCATTTAAGCATACAAGTAAACATATAAACAAATAATAACACTAAAATGCATGTGTAAAGTTAGAAAATTGTTCAACTTTTCATATATATATATATATATAACTCATGTCTCTATATTGACCAGAACTCCTAATTGGTGTATGATTGAATAAGGGGAACCTCAACCATTTCTAAATGCCACACATATATATAAATCATATGGTAAAACATAATCAACCTTCAAATCAAAATCAAATTCTTCTACATTTTTAATATCAAATTCTCATCATATGGGCAAATTTTGAATTTTGAAAATGCCCATTGTTTGTATTATCCATTTCTCTCTCTCTCTCTCTCTCTCTCTCTCTCTTTCTTTGAAAAATTGCTCAGTTCTCACATACATGCATTACCTTGTAATTGTTTGGTAAACTTTGTATAATTCTTTTCATTAACAAGGCTAAGAAATTAGTTTAGTGGCTAAGCTTGTTTGCTTAGTAAATTCATATCAGCTTGTAATCATTCCAACTTAATCAAAAAATCTTGAAGCCAATCTAACATCTAGCATATATAGCATGTTTATACATTTTAAAAACGACTTCATTAAAACACATATACATGATTACACATACTCATATATGCATTTTATTCATTTACTCAAACTTGAAATTGGATATTGTACTTTATAGTGTTGGCAAAGGGAGGCAGCAGTATTAAGGCAACAATTGCACAACTTGCAAGAAAGCCATAGGTATGATCCTTCTCCTTGAGATTAATATTACATAACACTGTAAGAAGGGTATCAAGGTGAAAATGGGTAAAACTTGGTGGTAGGGGAAATGAGAACACATATCTGAACCTTATTTTTCATGAAACACGTACTATTAATTATTATACCATACAATTAAACATGCACTTTCCAAAACATTCCTAAATAAGTTTCAGCAACCACATTTTATTCAAGCACAACTACACTATGTGAGGCAAATACTCCAAATTATATATGTGCATAGCGACAAAAAGAAATTGCACTTGAATGGCAAGATGTGATATCTATTTAACTAAGATGTAATGTTTTAGATATGAAATATCAAAAATAAATGGTGAAGTCCATTGAATAAGTTACATATACATTCTGATATGGCAGGAAATTATTGGGAGAACAACTTTATGGTTTGAGTGTCAAAGACCTACAAAGTTTAGAGAATCAATTGGAAATGAGTTTGCAGGGTATTCGCATGAAAAAGGTGTGAAATTTTGCTATTCATAACATATGTTGTGTATAATCTCATGGCATGCCTTTTTGACATGTGTAATGTATGTCAATTTATGTAGGAACAAATCTTAACAGATGAAATACAAGAGCTTAATCGAAAGGTCCTTTAAAAAAAATCATGTCCTTTTCTCACAAGTTTTTGCTACGAACTATTTTAGTTGTGAACTTATGATACCAAATTTCTCGTGTTTTTATCACAGGACAACCTTATCCATCAGGAAAATTTGGAACTATGGAAGAAGGTTAACCTTATACGTCAAGAAAACATGGAATTGTACAATAAGGTAGTGTGGTTTGATTACTCAGACAATTTAGACATCCTTAGGAAACTAATAAACTGTCATTAAATTCTTCTAGACTATCGACAAGAATCTAAAACATTTACTGCGTTCAAACATGGACTTTTTCTATCAGGTTTATGGTACAAGGGACAAGAATGCAACAACTAGCAACTCCTTCATCTTGTATGGTTTCAATAGTGAAGAAAGTTCCCAAATCCCTACCCATCTACAACTAAGCCAGCCTGAGCAGCCAAACTATGAGGCACCACCCAAAGCAACCAGGTAAAGGCAAGAAGAAAGAATTTTATCCTTAGAGAATGGGTTAGTAGTTAGGACCATGAGTCCACACATTTCAATATAAATATGAAATATTTTTGTTTGAAACTATGACAGACTACAACTGCATTGAAGCACCGAAGAGATTGAGGCGGATGTTTATCCTCATAAGGTAAAATACCAAACAATAAATAATATGATGGTCAGAGTGAATATATCTAAATAAAACCAATCAATGAAATAAATTTGACCTTGTCTATGGTATCAACATTCATCCATATTCATAGTGAAACCCAACATAATATCCATGTAAAGTTGTAAATTAAGGAAAATAAAATAAAATATTATGTGGTTATAATTTTACTCAATTATTTATACAAAATATCTTTTTTTTTATTCTTGTTTTCAAATAAATAATGAGATTTGGATGTTAGTCTTGTTGTTGCATATGGAAAGAAATCAAACACAGTCACACAGAATTACTAGTAGGCACCATTCAGAGAATTAATAGCAATTCCAATAGAGACCACATACAATAGCAATGGCCTCTCCATAAATAAATAAAAAATGACTTTTGCAACAAACCTCCTCCAAAACCTGCAACAAATAAATAAGAATTAAGAAAAGCGATCCCCATACAGTGAATTATGATTAAATAAAAGATGTTCAATGACAAATAGTTTTGATTTGCAGTAGGAAAGAAACCTTTGATGCTTATTCCCATGACACTTAGTAATTACGTTGGTGCAATCACTTTTTATCATAATAACTAATAGTTCAAACATCTCTCTATGAATGATAATAAAAGTTTGGGCTTTTCTCTACAAAAAGGATTCAAGGTGCTAAATGTATACAAGGCGTGCAGTAATGTTAAAAGTAATAAGGATTAGGGATTCCTTTCAAGTATAGAGCTTTTATCAAGTATGCACATTAATAATCGCCACAAGCGCACCTTAAGAATAATGTACAGGGGCTCTATAGCTAAAAAATATTTTTATGCAGAGAGAAGGTGCGGCACATTCACAAACAAGTAAGCTCCACCATGTAGCTTCATTGTGCTTCAAGAAATTTGAGATAACAACTAAATATGATGACATTGGAACTCAAGTATTCCAAAAAGTACAATTTTGGACTATTTTAAACATTAAGATGTTTGCGACAAGCTTCAAAGGTGTTGAAGACAAATTTAAAGTATTCTATAGAAGTTCTTGCGCCAGCTTAATTTCCTAATACAATGTCCAAGCTATATTCTCTTTTATTTTCATTTTGTTTTTCTAATAAGAGTATGCTAGTCTAGGCTAAGTAAGATCTATTAAAATATTCTTTTTCGCAACTATGCTGAAGTATTGGCTTTACATTCAGTTGAAAACAACAAATATTTTTCTGATAGCCACAGTCCATAAGCCATTTGGTTTACTTGTCCTCGAACTTTATAAATAGGAAGTAATAGTCCTTTGCAAGAATAATCTTTCTTTATGAGCTTACAAATGCACAAAATCATCTACATACTTCTCTCATATTAAGCAACATTTCTAATACAAATACGAATAATTGAAGTATCAACCCTTATTTATATCCATAAATGCCAATATCCCAACCATAGCTAAAGTCTCTTCTCTTGAACTACCTTACTAAGGATAAAGCATTGCTTAAAGAGTTCTATATACATAATCCAAGTTAAATAGATAGGAAAATGACCAACATATAAAGATTAAAATCTATCATTATTAAAGAAACTAAACTAATAATGCTTACCTGTGTGCTATTCATCTCTCACCCTTGGCCCTCACCTAAAAAATAGAAAGACAAAAAACAATAAATAAGAACATAAAACTATCAAGAACATGAAATTTCCATATGTTGATCACAATTCTACTCAAACGAAACCACTAATATTTTTCTCAGGTCCCAAATAAATATGAGCAACCAAAATAAATTTATAGCTGAAAGGGTCAATAATGCCCAAACAGTGGATAAACAACATATGCATGACCAAGTTCTAGGTTTGGGCAAGGTTCCAATAATTTGATGTTGACTTATATTGGTGTTTGCAGGTCAAAAGGATAAACATTCTCATCATTTGTTTGTGCATTTGCTATAAGAAATAGGATATAAAGTACCCACACAAAAAAGTGAGGAACATGTCATTTGAAGTAGATTTTAAGATTCATATGCCATAAAATGTTATGGGGCAAGCAAGCTGCATGGTGACATGAATGCTAGTGTAGGACTTTTAGAAGACGCGCATCACACTAAGCAGCCTTTGAAAAGAAATAGTTGTTTATAATAAAAGAGAATATCCTATTCCTTAATTTTAATAAAGTAGCAACTGCAGCAAATATTTGGATTTTGACATTTGATAACTGAAAGGAAAATTTTTGTCATAGAAATTGTATACATTGATGTATTACAATAGGTATTTAATACCAACAATAGGAAAGTGTTAAAACACTTCATCCCAGTAAATTTCACATTTTTCATGACATGGACAAATATATTGCAATCATTTCTAAGGGTTCAAATCAAATGGGAAAAAAAATAATCAGAATTCTACAATTAAAAGCAACACACCACATAGCAATCCCATTACAAGTTAAACTCATAGCAAATCTCTTCAATCAATACTTTCATTTGTCAATAAGTGAATGAATTTAATTACAAAATAAATCAAAACACAATAGCCCATAGCAGAAAATTTTCTAAAAAGAAAAAGAAATCAATTAACAAATAAAACAGTAAACTTGGTACAAATTGAACCTAAACATGTGACAGTGCAACACTCAAGCAAACTCCCAACACATGATAACAGAAACCTCAGCAATTTAAACTCAACAATTCCTTTATTGTCTCAGTTCCTTAGAACTCAACACATCTAAGGGAGTTAACACCCTTGAACTTGAAGGAATCCAATCCAAAAACACCAAAACATCAAAAATTCAAGCACAAGAAACATGGTCAGGAACGACGAATGAGAAAATGTACTCGAAACTTGAACATGTCGTTAAGTTCTACGATTAGAAAAAAAGAAGTGAATAAATCAAAGAATATGAAATACAGAATCAATGTAGTTGCCACCTATGACTGCAAGCATTATCAAAAGGGAAAGAAAGAAACTAGAGAGAGAGAGAGGATTTGATTCTTTAAGGGAACCGAAAGGCAAATGCAGGAGAAAAAATATTTGAGGGAAGAGTTTACGCTTATTTGCTTGACTCAAAATATCTAGCTAAAATTGGAAAAATTATTAGTTGCCTATTTACTCAGATAAGCATATGTTTGGTATCCAAAACTACTTTTCAGAGAAAGGCATTATTTTAAATGCTATTAAAAAATTTTAAAAATAATTATTTTACTATTTTTATATTTTAATAATAAAAATTTGTTAAATTTAATTTTAATTTATTTTTTAATATTTTCTAATTAATGTATTTTAAAAAAATATTTTTCTCAATGGTATAATTTCAACAACATTACCAAATAAACCTTAAAAAATTACTTTTCCCTTTTATTTTCCTTTCTAATCCAAACAATGATGATTTTTATTTTTCTCCCTTATTTTCTTTTCTCTGTAACAAAGCTTCTAAACATAGGCTAAATATAAACCTTTACAGATTAGGCCCAACTTAATTCATCCAATTGCATCTGTGCATATTTGAGGCCCAGCCCAATTTACAAAGGGACGGAAACAAATAGCGCGACCTTTACAACGGGATACCTTTATTTTGATTGATTCGTAAAATGTTTGAAATAACCAAATCATTATTAAGTGTATTGAAATTATTTAAGTAATTCTTTTTTTTAACTGAATTAATCTTCTTTGACCATTGGGCGATGGAAGTGATACGATAATTGCTTAACTGATTCCCAAATTTAGTGAGTGGTTGAGGGCATGTCAAGCCAATTTTTTTAAATAAAAAATTTTTACCTGGACTCGATGGGCATTTGGATAAATCTACCCAATAAATTAACTTAAACTATATTAAAAATTGCACATGTCTATTACGGACTGCTCTGGCTCTTTACTAGGATGAGAATTTTCTGGCAAGCCGGAAACAGAGTTCAAGAGAAATAAACAGCAATCTCCAATTGAAAAATCAAAAGCCAAGTAATTATCAGATATTTTAAAAGAAAACCGTCTTTGATTTGATGATTTCATCTTCAAATTCTGGAACTCTATATTTAGATTGCACCCACCAGAAGCATTTATAAAGCCAGATCCAGTCTTTATAAACCAGCAAGTTGATTGATTCATAAAATACAACAATAATAGAACTAAAAGAGAAATGTACAAGAAAATTAAAGCGTTATTCTTGCAAATCCCATCTAACATCTCTCAAGAATTTTGGACGAGAAGGGTAAGATTCTTCATAATGGCAACCTTCATCAAAGTTCTGAGAGTAACTAACAGCATCATAATGGAAAGACGAAGGTTTTGATCCATACAAGCTGTTCTTCCCATCTCTCACTAGCCTTCTTATCAAGTATCGCCATCTCCGGCGCCCTCTCTTGCTGCTGCTGCTGCTGTAATGGATGCGCGAGTATTCCATTTCTTCGTGCACAGGGAAGCACGAAGGAGACATCATGCACCCAGAGAGGCACGACGATCGCTGGTGAGGGAGAGGGAGAGGGAGATCTCTCTCCATGAAGAGATTTAAGATTGATCTTGAACTAAATAATTGATGTATAGCTAGCTAGCTTGTTTTTGAAGCCAAGCTTTTTCTCTGCATATATTGTCTCTCCTCAGAAGCAATAATGTTTTGGTGTTTGCAAGTTGTGTGTGTCCTTTTATAGGTATGAAGCATCTGGTAAATTATATGCTTTCCTGCATTAATTTTTGTGGGTCTTACCTATGTTTTTCTATCTTTGATACAAGTCGTATGCATGTCGTCACAACCACCATTGTTGTCTAGGCAAAGACTAGAGATTAGAAATAAGTTGAATGTGAATATATTTTGAATAGACTCTCATATTTAATAAAAAAATTAATGGGGTATAATTTAAAATTTTTTATATTTTTTTAATTTAATGAAAATAAGAAAAAAATTAATGATTTTTATTTTTTAAGTTTTGATATTAAATACAACTAAATTTGCCTTATATTTGCAGTTGAATGTGTGAATTCATCAATCCTTATTAGTTGATAATTAATTGTTTGTGTTGTAATCAAAAAATCATCATTTGTTTGGTTGAGTGGATACATCTGTTGCAACCACTGCCAAATTTTAATAATTTTTATTATTCATTTGTAATAAAAAAATATAATCACATTATTTGAAATTGGAAAACAGTATTGTTATTAGCATGAAATCAACATCTTTAATTAAAATTTCTTTTTTATTTTCTTTCCTTTTTCTAGAGATGAATGTTTGATTGATAGCAGGAATATTAATTTCGGGAAGAGTTTGGATTATATTATTATTATTATATTTCGACTCGTAAGATTAGAGTTAGAAAGAATCATTTAATTAAATTAGAGATATTTGATTAATTTTGTGATAAAATAGCTTTTAAATCCTTGCCTATTGCGTTCTTTTGTCAATCTCATTCATCCTTGCCATCATTTATTCCTTTGACCCAATTTCATATGGGGTTTCAAACTCATTTTTGAAGTTTTTGTAGGTGTTCTTTCAATGGACTTCTCTACTGCCAGCATCCGACTGGATACAAGAAACTTCCTAAACTAGGCAATTGGCAGATTGTTCCTTATACTTTCTTTTCCTTCTGAATGAATATTGTTCCTTGTGTTTATGTTGATGGCAATTGAAGAGAGTGATTGTTGCTTTTGATCTGACGAGTAAGCAGTGAACTCTCATCTATACCAATTCAACTGGTTCTTTGGGTGAGGTGATGAGAAGTTGAAGAAGAGCGAGAAGGAGATGAGTGCGGCGCAGGGGAGCGGTGGCGTATGGGTGGTACTGTTCTTCCTTTTGCTGTAGGCGGTGATAAAGCATATTTTCCTTCACTTACATTTATATCAAACTCATAATTCATATAAACTTGTAAGTTGTTTTTTTTATGGATTATATATAAAATAAAGTTTAACGAGAAAATTATAATGCACAAATACAATGTAATTCATTAAAAAGTGAAAATTAAAAACAAAATTAAAAAAAAAAATGCATGGAATGGAATATTTTTGGCTTTTCGTTGAGAAAATGACATCACACACGTATATGGGGACATCCCATAATGCAAAGCTTGACTGTAATTTGGGAAAGACACATCCATGTAGGGCCGAGCAGAATTCAGTTTGAATCGAAAAATTAAATTGAATCGAGTCAATTCGGTTCAATCAATTTGATTTTAAAATTTAATCGGTTCGGTTCGATTTTAATTTATAAAAATTTCGGTTATTTCGGTTCGGTTCGGTTTTGAAGAGAAAAAAATCGGTTAAACCGAACCGAACCGAATAGTGATTTATATAGTCAAATCGAACCGAATCGATTTTTGAATTAATTTATTTTTATGAAAAATTTATGAATTATATTTAATTTTATATATATTAATTGTTTAATTTCATTGATTAATGGTTATTAGGTTCAAACCAAAGTTAAAATTAGATCAAATAACTTGAAAATCAAGTCTAAATTAAAAAATCAATCAAAAATCAAACCGATCGGTTTAAACCGAATCGAACCGAAATAAAGCGGTTCGGTTCGATTCGATTTTTCACCAATTTCGATTCGGTTCGATTTCTAAAATTGACGGTTCGATTTTTATAATTTAATTCGGTTCGGTTCGGTTCGATTCGGTTTGAACCGATTGCTCACCCCTACATTCAGGGATAAAGTAACGGTAACCATTTTTAGTGTACAGGCAAGAAGAACTATGCCATCAATGGTTGTTTAATATAAATTGTTTAACTTTTTTATTTTTTAAATAAATTTTAGTTTTTTATTTTTTTGTATAAAAATTAAAACTCATTATGCATATTTTACCTTTTTAATGGACCGTCTTGGCGGAAATAAGATTAATTCTTATTCATTGAGCTGAGAATATACGGGGGTATCCAAAAAGAACCACTAAGCCAATAATTTTACATATAACAATCCTTCTTTAATAAGAGAGTGCCACACAAGTGCTCCATATTACAGTGCATTTTTAAATTAACCCGTAAAATTTTAAATTTAAATTTAAATTCTAATTAGATTTAATTATAAAAAGAATTTTTGACCCTATTGATAATATTAGTTATTTTATCGCTATTAATTATTTTAGTAACTATTAATTATTTAATTAAAATATTATCCAACAATAACTTTTAAGATAGAATTTGTTTTGATCATAATTAAAATATTATTTTTTTTATTTCTATTATTTAATAATAATATTTATATTAACATTTACAAATTATAAAAATAATTAATAAAAATTATCTTTAAGAGAGGAATTGAATATTTTAAATAAAATTAATAATATAATATTATTATTTTTATATTTAGTTGATAGTTTAATAATTATTTTATTAAATATTTTTATTTTAAATTATTATATAAATAATTAATTATTATTAATTAATATTTATTAATTATTACTAAATATTATTTTAAAAGCTATTATTTACCATGATTATTATCTGTTGTTTCTAAATGAATGAAAGGAAATATAATTAGAAAAATGACTATAATTTTTGTGTAATTACGCGTGGCAGGCTGATTCTTAATAAAAAAAGAAATGAGAAAATTAATTGAATTAAAATAATTTTAAAATTATAAAATTACGATATCTAAAATTTAATAAAATTAATAAAAAAAAAATTAGGTAGGGCATGTGATGTTGGCAGGACAAAACCTGCAACAGCAGTACCCACCAAAAATCGTGGGGACAAAGGTAGATTGTCGTGGTGTGAAGAGATAAGAAGAGAACAAAGCATGAAAAGACAAAAAAGGACATTTCCAATTCTCTAAGATTCGCTCCATCCATTGTTTTATCATCTTCTGTGCTCTCTCTTCTTTGGATTCCTTTCGCAGTATTCATGCATCAATCATACACTGTCTTTTATTAACGTGGCTTCATATGCAAATTTCCATCATTTAATTTAATATATTTCGAAATTTTTATTAGAAATAAGAAATAATTTTTATATAAAAATAATTAATAATATAAAATTATTATCACTAATAATGATAACTTAATTCGATTATGAAATCATAACATTATTGTTTTTGTCATTATTAATCTTAATAACAATATTTTTTTTTATAAAAATTTACATCATATTGTTAATAGTATTTTAAGAACTTAAATTTATATAATATAATAAATTAATTTTAAACGCATGATCAATTTATTGCTAAGCATTAAAGCTCTAATTAAAAAAATTATATAAAGAGAATATTTTTTGGCTGAATTAAAAATGTTAATCGTGTATATTAAAGTATGATTATATTTAAAATTTTTAATTTTTGTGAAATAACTAAACTTTTTAAATTTGTAATAATTGTAGCCAAATGGATGATAATTAATAAAATAATTTATTAATTAAATTTTATATTTAAATTTATATATATATTATATTTATTTTTAATTAAAATTTTATATTCAAATATATTTTTATTAATTAAAATTAACGTAATTTTTTTTTTATTTCACAAAAATCCCTAGCCCAAGGAACCAAGATTAATTTGTCAGCATTAGATCGACCCATTAAGAGGTAAAATACTCCTAATGGATATATATATATATATATATATATATATATATATATATATATATATATAATTTTTTTTTTCGAGATAGACACACACAGCTTAGTGATGAAAATAAACACTTGCTAAAACCATGACAATTTTAACAAGGTTCTTGAGGTATGTTATCTATCCACGAGCATAATATAATTATTTTTTGATATTATTCACCTAACAAATCTATGTTTAGTTCCCACTCTCTCAATTACCCTACTAAAAAAAATCTATATAAAGAATAAATGATGCTATACCCATAAAGTCATTTTGATAATAAAATCATGCATTATTATTTATCTTGTTTAGAGGAAGATTCAATGGGTTATATTCATAGTTAAATGATGTATATCAATAGGGATTCTGTCACGACCCAATCTATGGGCCGGACCGCCACTAGAACCTGGGCCAGCCTAAAACCCCCAAGGCCCGTAGTAAGCCTAATTATTCCTCAACCCAACTTTAAGGCCCATTTGGGCCCAATTTTAAGAATTAAATCGGACAGAGTCCGGCCATAAAATGGACCATTTAACGGGGAGTTTTTTACTCGTCCGACTTGTAAACACAATATATAATAAAATGGGGAGCTCAGCTCACCCTCCACATAATAAAAAGGTCATAACTCAAATGGAAGCTCAGCTCCCTCATCCAATCCCATCATGCATACATTTAATAATCTTACAGGTCCAACATAACTTTTACAATACAGGCCCAAATAAAATAAGTATTTTTAACACATGCTGAGTCTCAAATTTAACTCATTTGTTCAAAATACATTAAATACTATCAATAGACCTGTGAATAAGAAAAGCAGGTTAACCATAACAATAATCCTCCTGTAGCCTGGAAAAATAAATGAACAGAGAGTAAAATATCAATTTTAACCATAATCTCTATAGCTATCTAAAGCTAATGCACCCTGTGGAGTGAAATGCAACATCGTCAATATTTTCATATCATAACAGCAAAAAGGCAATTTGGAGTACTCACACACTCAACACTGTCAAACAATACATATATGGGAGCTGATCCCCTATACAGCCCTCTTAATCCAACCTCTGCCAGCGAGTGTCTCTCAAGCCAGACTTTCGCTTAATAAACCAAATGCGGGGTCCCAGCGAGTGTCTCTCAAGCTGTGTCTACTCATCTTGTATATATCCAATACCATACCACACGCACGCCACGCACACACACTGCTCTAAATTACCACAAATAACATCCATGGCACTTCAATAATTATGAATGCTATATAAAACGCGCATAGTATTTAACTACATAGATACATATTTATATGTGATGCATGGGCATGCTTGAATATATAATAATATCGAAATTATAATTAAAATTAATATTTTACTCATAGACTCAACCAAAGTCACTGTGACAGCTGGGTGGAGAAGGAAGGCTGTCTCGGCTCACCTGACAATTTTATTATAATTATTTAATAAATTTGACTCAATACAAACTAATAAAAAAAAATCAAAGATATCCTAAGTCATGCCGAAAATCAGGCAGAGTCTCCCCTACACCTAGGACCTATCCAACCAGCAAAATGGCTTAAAACGCACTTCTATATCTATAAACCACACACCTACAACTCAATCACATCACACAGCCCCTCCTGGGCCCATCCAAACAGTCAACAATCATAATATGAAAAATTATAGTTTAGTCCTTATAATTAACCTTTTTGTAAAAACTACCCAAACAAGCTCTAAAAATTCTAAAACTTTGCCCCGCGGTTCTTAGCAATATTATTAAGCTAATGCAAAAGGAATTATAATTTCTAAGCTACCACGAATATTCTATGGATTTTTAACCCAATTCAAGCACTAAATAATTAAGAAAAAATAAGGTTTAGGTTTACTTATGCCGATTCCGACCCCGGGAACGCACTCGGAATGTCTGGCAATGATGGGGTAGCCAAAATCTCGACTCTTTTTCAAGACTTTTTCTGTAGCCTGTCTGTCCGATCTGAAATTTACAGATCTGGGCAACAATTGAATTTTCTGAATTGAAGGTACCTACATGAAGCCCACAACACGGGAGTTAGTATATAATTTTTACAAAATTTTCTAAGCTCATTTAGTGCCCGAAAAAAATACTACGAAGTTTCGTGGGACCCACAGAAAAATGGTGTCTAAAAATTTTGAAATTGGTATTGTCGCAAAGCTCTCGACGTGTGGAGCACTCCGGTACTCTCGGTTTTTTCGTGGGGTTCACGGTTTGCGAGAAATCTAGCCCAAAAGTCGAAATGGGCTAAAACTTTCCGAACAAAAATTGGGCAAATCGCTTAATAGATTTTGGTGTTCTTGGTGTCTATGGAAAACTCTCAAGGTGCAGAAGAGTTTTGACACAAGACCCGGTCCGATCGGTGGCCGGATCGGTCGAATTTTAACCGGGAAGGTGAAACGACGCGCTGCGCGAAGGGGAGGTTTCACACAGCTTTTTCAGCGGCCTGGAGTATTAGCCGATGGCGGGGAGGGGCTGGGGTGGCGCGCCGGCGAGTGGGGAGGGCTGGGGTGGTGGCGACGCGGTAAGAGGAGATGAGAGGAGACAGAAAACGGGAGTGGAAGGAGGAGTGTCGGGAGCACGCGCGAGGAAGAAAGAAGAAAAGAAATGGCCGGTCTGATTCAACCGGTCTGATCCGGTCAGGTTTGATTCGGCCGGTCTGATTCAGGATACAAAATTTTGAATTTTTACTCTGCCTTGGGACCGAAAACGAGGCCCAAAAATTCTAAAAAAATTCTAGAAAACTCAGAAAAATTCGTAGAGTCCAAATATATTTTTAGTTTTGCCACGTGGTCTTTAAATTAATTTTTTAAAAATCATCAAAGTTTTATATTTTCGAAAAATTGAACCCGATTTCTAAAATTCGAAAAATTTCAAATAATTTTCTAAAATTTAAATAAAATAAAATATTAATATTTACCCACAAAATAATAAATTTAAAAATTATGGGTATTACATTCTTTCCCCCCTTACAAAAAATTCATCCTCAAATTTTTATACAAGGCAGAATAAAGTACAAAATTACATATTGAATAGATAAGGGTACTTGCTACGCATGTCCCGTTCTGACTCCCAGGTGCACTCTTCAACTGACTGGCTCCTCCACAAAACCTTAACCATAAGGATCTGTTTTAATCTTAGCTGCCTCACTTGGTAGTCCACTTTGGCTACAGGTTGCTCCTCAAACGTCAAGTCTTCCTTTAGCTGTACTATATCTGGCTGTAGCACATGAGAAGGATCAGGTATGTATTTCCTGAGCATAGAGATGTGAAACACAGGAAGAACATGAGAAAGGTTGGGTGGTAACTCCAACCGATAGGCAACTGCTCCAACTCTATCAGTAACCTCAAAAGGTCTAATATACCGAGGTGCCAACTTGCCCTTCTTTCCAAATCTCTTGACTCCCTTCATCGAAGAAATCTTCAGGAATACATAATCGCCTACTACAAACTCCACATCCCTCCGCCTGGGATCTGCATAACTTTTCTGCCTACTGAAAGCTGTTTTCAATCGTTCCTTGATTAAAGGAACTATCCCTGAAGTATACTGCACTAGATCTATATCATGCACCTTCGCTTCTCCCATTTCCATCCAACATAGAGGAGACCTACACTTTCTGGGTGCTATCCCTATGCTGGAATGATAATTGTTATTGTAGACAAACTCCACCAAGGATAGCTAATCATCCCATTGACCTCCAAAATCCAAAACACACATGTGAAGCATGTCTTCCAGTGTTTGGATTGTTCTTTCGGACTGCCCATCTGTCTGAGGGTGGAAAGTGGTACTAAAGTTCAACTGTGTGCCAAGCGCCTCCTGCAACTTCCTCCAAAACTAAGTAGTGAACTGGGGCCCTCTGTCAGATATTATGGAAGCAGGAACTCCATGCAATCTGACTATTTCTCGAATATAGAGCTGGGCGTACTGTGCAACAGAATATGTAGTCTTCACAGGCAAGAAATGAGATGATTTAGTCAGATAGTCTACAATTACCCATATCGAATCATATCCCCACGTGGTACGAGGCAACCTAGTCACAAAATCCATAGTAATCATTTCCCACTTCCATTCTAGGATAGGGAGCTCTTACAGCTTCCCTGACGACATCTGGTGTTCAAACTTCACCTTTTGACAAGTCAAGCACTTGAACACAAAGTCTGTTATGTCTCTCTTCATGCCATTCCACCATTTTTCACATCATGGTACATCTTGGTAGAGCCTGGGTGGACATTGTACAGTGTACAGTGTGCCTCTCACATGATTTCATTTCTGAGATTGTCCACGTCGGGCACACATATCCTGGAACCTTGCATAAGGGCACTATCATTGGCAAATCCAAACTCACCACCTTTACCCTGCTATACTCTTTCTATGATCTTCATCAATTGTGGGTCTCTGTGCTGGGAAACTCTGACTCTATCTCGTAGGTCTGGTCTTACCAAAAAATGGGCTAACAATACCCCATCATCTGAAAGATCTAAGATCATACCTTGATCCATCAACTTATGTATTTTCTGAAACAACGGTCTCTTCTCCGCTGATATGTGTGCCAAGTTGCCAAAAAATTTTCTGCTTAAAGCATCTGCTACTATATTGGCCTTCCCAGGGTGGTACTGGATGGTACAATCAAAGTCTTTCAGAAGCTCCATCCACCTTTCCTGTCTCAAATTTAAATCCCTCTGTTGGAAGATGTATTTCAAACTCTTGTGGTCGGTGTATATCTCGCACACTTCACCATACAGGTAGTGTCTCCAGATCTTTAGTGCAAAGACTATAGCCGCCATTTCCAAATCATGGGTGGGGTAGTTCTGCTCATGCCTCTTTAGCTGCCTTGAAACATAAGCCACTACTTTTCCATTCTGCATCAAAACACACCCTAAGCCAATTTTGGAGGCATCACAGTACACGGTATATCCTTTACTACTCATCGGTAATGTCAACACAGGGGCGGTGGTTAGACACTCTTTAAGCTTCTAGAAACTCTCCTCACAATCATCTGTCCAAATGAATGGAACATTCTTCCGAGTTAACTTAGTTAGGGGAGCTGTTATCTTGGAAAAATCCTGCACAAAATGCCTATAGGATAAAAGATAGGAAAGTTTGATCTATTGGAATGTATCGTAGTAACTATGCAATGTTCTTGATGTTTATACTATAAGCTGAAGATTACAGTACCGACTTGAGATTATTGTGTAGAGCTACGTACTACTGATAGTGCACCAAGATGAGAATAGTTGCCAACGGCATCTGTATTGGTATAGTTATGTCAGGACAAAATTTTTTTATTGAAAATGAGTTTGGAAATCCTACTTAGGGAATTAAAACTCAAAAATTAGATTATCGAAAGGTTATAGTTTAGTACAAAAGGAAGTAAGTTATAGAATATTAATAGATAAAAAGAGTTGTGGAAGTAAAAATTTGAATAGTTGGTTCAGATATAACAAAGAAATGTTACGAATGTGAGTAAGATTGTTGACTAGAATGGTTAAAGGACCCATGATTAGATAAGTAATTCTAATACGACCATAATAGTCATTCAAGAAGGGAACATGAATCGAAATATTAGATAGAACGATAGTAAGAAAAGATTAGTGCTGTATAAATAAAGTAAATATTATATTAGATTGTTAAAAGTCTTACACAAATTCAGAGGAAAGAAGATTATACGATCATATAAAAAGGAGGAAATAAACGTGTGAATATTGTAAGATGGCTATTGGGTAAAATTTCATGAACGAAATTTATTTTAAGGGGGGGGGGGGAGAGAATTGTAACACCCCTATGTTCGGGAGTGCGTTCTCTTGTTGGGTGGCGATTGTCTAGGACACTAGGATGCTTGGAGTTATATTTAAATATTAGTGTGGAGATATAAGGTAGTGAAATACAATAGAGGAAAATACAAGAAAAAAATAAAGAAAAAATAAAAGAGAGAAAATAGAACTAAGCTAAATGAACAAAACCGTACCGATGGATAATCGCACCGAGAAGTTGCGGCGTGGGCCGTTGACTAACTTTGGACCGCGGGGAACCCTAGAAAATATTTTTGGGACTTAAATAAACATATATTGAAAAATAAATGATATTAGAAATATCAAAAAAAAATCAAATAATTAGTACAAAGAAAAAACGAAAAATCGAGAAACCGACAAAAAATCGGTGTTACCGAAAAAGCCAAAAAGCAACCCAAATACGGGTATTGTGATCAATTGATACCCCGAGTTACCTTTTAACCTAAATGTACATTAAAAATAAATGATATTAAATTTTTAAAATACCATGAAAATTAAAATGGTGGTCCATAATTTAAATAGTGAAAGAAAAGGGGTTAAATGTGGGAATTATGAAAATTTTGATTAAACAAATATTATAAATGATTTTAGTGCTCCACTAACATTTTCAAAGTGGACCATTAAGTAGATTTTGGGTAGAATATTCCATCATCTTCTTCATTTGGCAAACCAGCCGAAAATCATTTGGGAGAGAAACTCCATTGCCGTTTTGGTTGAGCTCCATGCAAACCCTTTGGAGCCATCCTTTCCCCTAAGTCCTTTCTTTAAAGTTAATCCTCACCTTGCAAGGAAGATTTTGGTGTCAATTTTAAAGAGGTTTGGTGAGGTTTTGGTCAAGCTTCAAAAGTGGTAAGTAAGTGTTCTCCATTCTTGTTTCATTAAACTTTGAGTGGATGTTGTGGTGAGTGGTTTTGTGGTAGAAGTTTTGAAGTTTGATGTTTTAATGGTGGTACACCATTTCGATAGCCATGGAAACTCACTATTTGTAACTTGTTTTTACTTGTTAATGGTAGTTTAAGATGTTGGTATAAGTGTTTATGTGTATAGAAAAAATTTGGATAATGTATACTAAGTGTATGTGTGATAGTGCACTTGGTTTTGGAAGCTTGGAAGCAATTTGAAAGAGATGTGTAATTCGGCAACTTTTAAAGTGTAGTTGAAATGTGTTATTTTATGGTTTGTTTTATTGAATTATGTTGTTTATGGTGGCAGCATGTATATGTGTATAATAGATTGGAATTGGATACGTAAATGGGGTATGTTCATGTGGTTAAATTGTGTAAATGGACTTTAAAAAATTCTGAGTTATAATGTGTATATTGAGAATGGTTACAAGCTGTCCAAAATGACCAAAATATGTTGTTAAGTGTGTTAATGGTATGGTACAAACCAGAATTGGCATGAAAGAGTTAGCTTGGTAAGTATAGAATGTGTAATTAGTAAGTGATGAAGAATGTGTAGTAGGGCAATGTATGTTTTAGCTTAGAACCTTAAGTGTGTGACTCCAATTGGTATGAGACTAATTGGAGGTGAAACTAGACACAAAATGTGCCAACTTTCATGAAGGAAGCTTACCTAAATTCTGTCCACAAAGTGACATAAAAATTGACTAAATCCGGAATAGGTAAGTGCAAGCCAGAATTTTTGACCATATGAACAGTAGTCTTTAGGAGGACCATAACTCACTCAAAACAGGTCCAATTGACCTGAAATTTTTGCCATGAATATTTTAGACATAGATCTACAATTCTTATGAAGACACCAAAGCTCAGAAATGGCTAGAACCAAGCCAAATAGCTTTCACAAGTTCGGGTACTAAAACTGGCAGAAGTGAAAATGACCTAAAAATGACATAATCCTACCATTTTAGTGCATTCTATCCAGCATTGGTAAATTGACCATATCTTGGTCTACACAACTCAGAATGACCTGAAATTTTGCCCCACGTGCAATAAGACATAGACCTACAAGTTTGTAGTTTGGACCAAAACCCGAAAACCGAGAGAACTAGGTCGTCCGGCTAGGTCAAAATAGTACACCAAAATCTGATAAATTGTAATAAAATGCAATACACTTGAAAATGAATTTGGTAACATATACCAACACTAAATGGCTCTAAAATGTGACATATTGGGAACATTAAATTAATCACCTAGAGTGCATTAAAGGTCAACATTATAGGTTGACTAATGAAATGAATTGAAAGGAATAGTATCAAGAAAATTTAGATATTGGATTTTATTATTAGAAACAATTTAACTGAGTACTGAAACACTTTAAATTGTGTGCTTCAGTTGAAAAGGATATTGGGAAGCATAAGGAACATTGAGTCAAGGCCTAGAAGCGACTCAAATCAGGTTTGTGCACAACTAGTTTTTAAGTGATTTTGTTCTGAATATTTCATATGATTAAATGACATATTTTTCTTATGTATTATGTTTAACAAGCATTGGATTTAATTCAATGATTATTGAAATTGTTATAGTATGTATGAATTTAGCTTTTTGAAATGGTATTTCCACAAGTATTAAGCATTGTTATGGATTGAATAAATTATGTTTTGGAAAATTGTGATAGAACATGTTTTGAATTGTGATGGGCAATTTGCATGGAAAAATGCAAATTTATGATTTGAATTGTGATGAGCATAAAAGTTATTGGATGTTGGAATTGACTTTGAATCGAATTGTATTGTGATTTATGCTCACTAAAAGGATTGTGATATTGTTTTATATCTCACTAAAGATGATTGACTAGGTTATTACCCGTCTCTCTCATTTGTTGAGAAGAAAATGGAGTTAGTAGTGTTTTGATTACCATGGTACGTGCACAGGCTTAGATTCTCCTCTTATTAGAGGTTAGATATAAGTTTTATGTTATGGCCCTTTCAAAAGATTTATTATTGTGGTGTGTATTGTGCAGGATAATTTGACCTCCCCGACCATAGGGAGTTAGAATCTGATTCGACCTCCCCAACCATAGGGAGTTAGAATCACCTCGAAGATGGCCGTTTCGGATTAGTCTTGCATAGTTAGTGAGATAAAGAATGGTTTTCAAGATAAAGAATGGTTTTTGAGATAAAGAATGGTTTTTGAGATAAAGAATGGCTTTTGAGATAAAGAATGGTTTTTGAGATAAAGAATAGTTATTGAATAGTAAAGAATTTCGATTTCAAATGGGATTTATGTGTAATTGATTTTATTGGAATTAATCTTTATTTCCAATAAATTGTTGGAATTACCTTAAATGGTTAGTTATGATTTGATAAATTGAATTTCTTGATCAAAGTCATTTTATACAAATGATTTATATTATTGGCAATGAATATTTTGAGTTTTGCAATTTGATGAGTATACAGATTCCCAAATTATTTGCTGTAATTTTTGTTAAGGTATATTATACTATGTTTTAAATTATAGTTATGCACCACTAAGTTCACCACTCAACGATAGCTTTGTATGCTGTCGCAGGTGAAAAAAGCATAGAGCAATTGAGTAAGCTTCTTTGAAGAGACATTCAGATCAGCTCCAGGTATACCCATGTACACAAGTTTTGATATATGCTTGTAATAATATGTATGTAAATTATTTGAGCAATTGTATAAAAACTATTGTAAAATATTTTGGTATGTAATTAAATATAAATTATTGTGATATAAATATTGAGTCTTGTAATCAATGAAATGTTCTTTATGATGAGATTGATTTGATTATTGAGAATTGAATTGTGAGTTGAAATGAAGTTATTGGAGTTATATTTGAGAAAACATATTGGGAGTGTTTTCCTTTTCAAGTTTGAAGAAATGTTTTCTCAAAACACAGTCGGCACTTTGCTGAAATTTTGAAAAAATATTTTATAACACCAGATTTTAATCGATGATTTAAATTTCACGAAAATTATTTTAAAATCCCTTATAGTATATCTAATGGGTTATCAGTAGGCGAAGTACGGTAATTCATTAGGTGTACTACGGGATCATATTACATCTTACGGGGGAGTAGGGTGTGACAGGCATTGATATGGGGTTTGTACCCGACACAACATCAATGCAGAATTTTATTTCCCTTTTTGGTGGTAACCCTGGAAGCTCCTCAGGGAAGACATTCATGAATTCTCTGACAATAGGAACATTTTCCACGTTAAGACCTTCTACAAATGTATCTCTCACCAATGCCAAATACCCTTGACATCCACACCTCAACATCTTTCTAGCACTAATTGCTAACACCAAATTATATGGGGCCACGCTCCTGTCACCATCAAAGCTAAACTTTTCCACACCAGGTATGTGGAAATACACCCTTTTGTTCCTGCAGTCTAAAGTGGCATAATGAGTTGTCAACCAATCCATTCCTAGAATTACATCGAAATCCATTACTGGTAGAGGAACCAAGTCTACTGGGAGGATTCTTCCATCCACTACTACTGGACTACCCGAAAAAACCTTATCTACATCTATGTTGTCACTAAGCGGGGTAGCTACAGACAAAGGGCATTCTAAAGTTGTAGGGTTCCTATCCAATCTCATGGCAAACACTAGGAAAACAAATGAGTGCATAGCACCCGGATCTATCAAAACACGAGCCTCATAGGAACAGACTAGAAGAATACCTGCCACAACTGCATTGGAAGCTTGAGCATCCTGGTGGGTCAGGGTGAAAACCCGAGCTTGACCCCTACCCTGCGTTGCAGAACCCTGATATTGACTTCTACCTCCTGATCTGCCTCCAAATCCATGTCCTCCTTGTCCTCGGCCCTGTTGGCCACTGAACTGACTGCCTGCCATGCTAGAAGCACCAGGATACAACTGACGAGGAACATTTGCAATAGAACCCTGTGACCCCATCTGTGGCTCGCTGAACACTGGACATTCTCTAGCAAGTGACCCAGTTGGCCATACCAGAAACATACTCTTGAACCCATCATACAAGGTCTTGAATGTCCTCTTCCACACTGCGTGCAAGGTGCAAAGGAGGATCTGAACTGACCAGGCTATAACTGAACTTTGACCACTACTGGATCCGTACCCTGGTCTGAATCCTCGAGATTTGTGTTTAAAACTACCCTTCATATTGCTTCTACCTCTTTCTCTGTAGTGACTTTGGCCGCCACTATCCGTGGTACCCATGTAGGGAACACCTAAAGAACCTTCTGCTCTATTCTTCTTTGCCCTTCCACTATCATCTCCTGTATAGCTAATCTCAATCTGTCGGGCTCGATCAACTACCATATCAAAAGACTGATCAGACATCATGACCAGGTTTGCATACCTCATGTCCAGCCTCTTTAGGAACCTTTTCACCTTCATACTTTCTGTAGCCACTGCTGTAGGGGCATACCTGCTCAGTTCCGAAAATTTTGTAGCATATTCATCTACAGATCTGCCATTCTGCCTTAAGGCCTCAAAGACCCATTACTTTTGATCTCTGAAACTTTTTGGCACAAACCTATGGATAAACAGTTCCACAAACTGAGTCTAAGACAAACCTTCAATACGAGGTAGTACGTAGTCTGTCATCCACTATCTTGGCACTGGCCCCAACACATGCTGCACACACTCTATAAGCCTCCTATCAGTCAATTGCAACTCCATCCCTGCCTATTTGCAAAAATTCAAAAATCGATAGGCATCGTCTGACACATCACAAGTACCAGGCACCAACTTTTTGAAATTAATTATTTGTTTGTAAGGTTCCCCTCTTGGTGTGGTAGACCGCTGCTGTTGGGGATGGTGGACCATATACTGTGCCATCATATCGATGGTTCTCTGCAATCTGGCTAAGGTAGCTGCCATTAGGTCCATGGGACCCTGCGCCATAAAAGACTGATCCTGAACTAGTGGCAGCTGCTCTTCTACTTGAGCAGCTCTAGGCCTCTTACCCCCGCCTCCTCGGGGCAGGCGCCTCATCCTGTGCCGACACCTCGTCAGGCACATCCGGTTCTGGTGCAGTGGCAACTCTTCTGCTTCTACGCATTTTCTTGAAATTCAGCAGCATTAGCCCACAAAATTTCAAAACGGCATATTATACAGCTCTATAGACTTATATTTATATACAATTATATAAAGCAGAAACTAGAAGCAAAGATGACAATGCAAGACAAATGTGGACCTTATTCTTCGCATATGACTCCTATTAGACTCTTCCCAACACTTTAGACAAATATTCCCTATGAATCTGGGGCCTACGCTCTGATACCACATTCTTCACGACCCAACCTATGGACCAGACCGGCACTAGGACCTGGGCCAACCTAAAGCCCCCAAGGTCCGTAGTAAGCCTAACTATTCCTCGACCCAACTCTAAGGCCCATTTGAGCCCAATTTCAAGAATTCAACTGGACAGAGTTCGACCATAAAATGGACCATTTAACGGGGAGTTTTTGACTCGCCCGACCAGTAAACACAATATATAATAAATTAGGGAGCTCAGCTCACCTTCCACATAATAAAAAGGTCATAACTCAAATGGGAGCTCAGCTCCCTCATTCAATTCCATCATGCATACAGTTAATAATCTTACAGGTCCAACATAACTTTTATAATATATGCCCAAATAAAATAAGTACTTCTAACACATGCGGAGTCTAAAATTTAACTCATTGTTCAAAATATATTAAATACTTTCAATGGACCTGCAAAGAAGAAAAGTAGGTTAACCATAATAATAATCCTCCTGTAGCCTGGAAAAATAAATGAACAGGAGTGAGCGTTCGACTCAGAGAGTAAAATATCAATTTTAACCATAATCTCTATAGCTATCTAAAGCTAATGCACCCTGTGGAGTGAAATGCAACATCGTCAATATTTTCATATCATAATAGCAAAAAGGCAATTTGGAGCACTCACACACCCAACACTGTCAAACAATACATATATGGGAGCTGATCCCCTATACAACCCTCTTAATCCAACCTCTGCCAGCGAGTGTCTCTCAAGCCGAACTTTCGCTTAATAAACCAAATGCGGGGTCCCAGCGAGTGTCTCTCAAGCCGTGTCTACCCCAAAGGACCGGGTCCCAGCGAGTGTCTCTCAAGCTGTGTCTACCCATCCTGTCCATATCCAATACCATACCACACGCATGCCACGCACACACACTGCTCCAAATTACCACAAACAACATCCATGGCACTTCAACAATTATGAATGAAATATAAAACGTGTCTAGTATTTAACTACATAGATACATATTTATAAGTGATGCATGGGCATGCTTGCACATATAATAATATCGAAATTATAATTAAAATTAATATTTTACTCACAGACTCAACCGAAGTTACTGTGGCGGTTGGGCAGAGGAGGAAGGCTGTCCCGGCTCACCTAATAATTTTATTATAATTATTTAATAAATTTGACTCAATACAAACTAAGAAAAAAACCAAAGATGTCCTAAGTCGTGTTGAAAATCTGGCAGAGTCTTCCTTTTACCTAGACCTACCCAACCTGTAAAAGGGCTTAAAACGCACTTCTATATCCACAAACCACACACCCATAACTCAATCACATCACACAGCCTCTCCTGGGCCCATCCAAATAGTCAACAATCATAATATGAAAAATTACAGTTTAGTCCTTATAATTAACCCTTTTACAAAAACTACCCAAATGAGCTCTAAAAATTCTAAAACTTTGCCTCGCGGTCCTTAGCAATATTACTAAGCTAATGCAAAAGGAATTATAATTTTCTAAGCTATCATGAATATTCTATGGATTTTTAACCCAATTTAAGCACTAAATAATTAAGAAAAAGTAAGGTTCGGGTTTACCTATGCTGATTCCGACCCTGGGAACGCGCTCGGGACGTCTGACAACGGTGGGGTAGCCAAAATCTCGACCCAATTCCAAGACTTTTTCGGTAGCTTGTCTGTCCGGCCTGAAATTTACAGACCCGGGCAACCGTTGAATTTCCTCGAATTGAAGGTACCTCCACGAAGCCCATAACACGAGAGTTAGTATAGAATTTTTACGGAATTTTCTAAGCTCATTTAGTGCTCGAAAAAACACTACGAAGTTTCGTAGAAACAACCGAAAAACGTTATTAGAAAATTTTGAAATTAGTATTGCCACGAAGCTCTTGACATGTGGAGCACTCTGATGCTCTCGATTTTCTCGTGGGGTTCACGGTTTGCGAGAAATCTAGCTCAAAAGTTGAAATGGGCTAAAACTTCCCAGACAAAAATTGGATAAATCGCTAGATGGATTTTGGTGTTCTTGGTGTTTATGGAAAGCTCTCGAAGTGTAGAAGAGTTTTTACACGAGACTCGATCTGATCGGTGGTCAGATAGGCTAAATTTTGGCCGGGAAGGTGAAACGACGCCCTGCGCGAAGGGGAGGTTTTGCGCAGCTTTTTCGGCGGCGTGGAGGGGCTGGGGCGGCTCGCCAGCGAGTCGGGAGGGCTGGGGTAGCGGCAGCGCAGCGTGAGAGGAATGGGAGAGGAAGGAGGAGTGTCGGGCGCGCGCACGAGGAAGGAAGAAAAAAAGAAACGGCCGGTTCGATTCGACAGGTCCGATCCGATTCATGATACAAAATTTTAAATTTTTACTCTACCTTGGGATCGAAAACGAGGCCCAAAAATTCTAAAAAAATTCTAAGAAACTCAGAAAAATTCGTAGAGTTCAAATATATTTTTAGTTTTGCTATGTGGTCTTTAAATTAATTTTTAAAAATCATCAAAGTTTTATATTTTCGAAAAATCAAACCCGATTTCTAAAATCTGAAAAATTTCAAATAATTTCCTAAAATTTAAATAAAATAAAATATTAATATTTACTCATAAAATAATAAATTTAAAAATTAGGGATTTTACAAATTCATAATTAAATAAATGACTCTTTTCATAATCCTCCGGATAAAAAAGATATTATATTCTCTTTTCACTCTTTATTTTAAAAGATTAAATTAAAAACATTTATGTTGAGACTATGAAATGGAATTATATAGACATATGATTGCACTGGCATGACCTAAGATTTACATTTTTCACCAAGCATATAAATTTTCATACAATGGTCCCATTAATTAATTAATTAATTAATTTCTTGACTACATAAATGATGTCTTGATGAAAATTGATAAGAAATTATCAAAATATATATCATGCTCGAATTTTTTTTATCTAAATTCAGTCCACTATAAATTCAATAAATAAAATATATGATGAAATTCACATATTAAATATATAAATTTCACATATTTATATTTTAAATTTATAATAAATCGAATCTAAATAAAAATTTTTCTATATAATTCCTTTTCAACTTTTTGAAGTTCTTATCATATTGATGTAAAATAGCCTGTAACCCTTAAACTAGACTTTGATTTGGTTGAGTTGTGAGCATGTGGAGTGTGGACAAACCAAATCTTCTTCATCATCATCACACACACACATATATATATATATATATAGAGAGAGAGAGAGAGAGAGAGAGAGAGAGAGAGAGAGAGAGAGAGAGAGAGAGAGAGAGAGACTTGGGAGAGCAATGGAGTTTTCACATAATGGGGGTGAAGATATCTTAGGACAAAGTTGGTGAGTTCACATGGACAAAATAAATAGAACTGCCATTATTTGTTTGCTATGATTTATTTGCTTCATTAATTGTAGTGTCATTGAATACTATTCAAGCACTTCCATGTGCAAAAAAATGAAAAAATACCTCTAATTTTTGGTTAAAAAAGCTCCATTTGATTTGTGTAGAATCCATATCTCAAAGTCAAGAATTAAGGGTATAAAAAGAAAAAAAATATATTATTAAATCCAATTGTCAGATTATGGTCGTATTATTATTTATCCATATTACTATTAAAATATATTATGAAAATTCATAATAAAGAGAAAATTTTCATTTTCATTCATATAATTAAAAAAAAAATTAATGGGGTGTAGAGTGAATTGAGACGATTTCAAAAATAATTGCCGCTACTAAATATGTCAAAAAATACAGAGTAAATTTAACATTATTGCAAATAAAAATTTGGTTGGCAGAGTGAAGACAGACACCAGCCAATCCTTAGCTTCAAAAGCAGGCCTTTAAATAAAGCCTCATTTGAGCCACTCTTCTGTTTCTTGGCCCAGGATGGTGTTAGCCTTTTAAAATTCCTCTACTTTGTAAATTCTAGCCCTTTATAAATCCAAAGAAAACCTATTTTCATTAAATTAATTATTAATAGAAAAACTAAAAAATAAATAATAAAAAATTAAAATATTAATAATAATAAAAATTCAGGAATAAAAATATTCATAATGATAAAATTTAGAGATCAAACAGTAATTTATCTTAAGAGATATTAATGTGATTACGATAAAATTGAAATTTTTTATTTTATTTTTAAAATAATAAAAAGAAATTGTTTTATAGGGAAGCTTGACTCGGAGTCTCGGACGAGACGACAATGTATGTGATAATGATGGATGAGTTTATGCTTGTAACATGGGTTTGGTAAGAAGCGAAGGATAAAATCTTTCGTGGCGAAATATCTCTCGCAAATACACATCGTATCCTATCAGGTTATACTTACAAATCTTCGCTTTGTGGCCAAGAAATGGCAGCAGTTCGGATAGGGCTTTCATGGCTGGTTTTCGTGCAACATTGTTTATTTCTCGTCCTCTCACCACCCTAAATATTCGCTACATCCAATCTAATATCATTTTAAAATATCATATAATATACCTCAATTTTATAAAATAAAATTAAAATATCTTTTAACCCTTTAAAGGTGAACTTTATTTTATTTTTTTAATCGTTAAAAAGTATATTTCAGCTGTTAACCAATTAGACCAATCACTTTTTTAGCCTTCACAATTGCCTAAGGGTCATGGGATTCAGATAGTGAGCTGTAAGATTTCAGGTCAAACGACACACTTACAGCTTTCAGGCTTGAACCCAGGGACAGAGTCAAGGGTGGGCGAAGAGGGGCATTGAACCCCTTGAAATTTTAAAAATTTTCAAGGATTTAATGATAATTTAAAATTTTTTTTTATTTTTATATTAAATTTTGATGATTATAAAACTTTGAAGGTTTTAAAAATTTTAAGTAAGTTTAATAATAATTTTATATAAATTTTATTTTATAATTATGAAACGATTATTATCATTAGTTATTCAATCTCTTCAATTAATATTTAAATAAATAATTTATTAATAAATAATATATTTTAATTAGACCTCTTAAATTAAAATTTTAATACCATCATTACTTGAACTTGAGATCACTCTCAAGCTTATAGCATCATTAATTACTAAACTAGTAAATTATCGGTGAACTTTAATTATTAAATTAGAGAGCATAAATTTTAATTGTGCTAACATAAGATACGAAGGATATCTTAATTCCATTCAGCCGGTTTATCTTTTATCATTTTATAAAAAAAAATAGAGAAGAAGCTAGAGCGAGAGCGAGCATGAGAGTTTAGGGAGAGCAACCCCTTTCCCTTCGAGGGGATAACGAGATCATCAGCCACCAACACAGGACAACAACAGAACCAGAATAAATAAATAAATAAATAAATATAAATAAAATTAAATATTTTTTTAACCACCGCAAGTCCATCAAAGCACAAAAACAATATTCAAATTCAGAGAAAGAAAGAGAAGAAATGGCAATGGCAATGGCGCTTCGCAGGCTCTCCTCTTCTATTGACAAACCTATTCGCCCTCTCTTCAATGCCACCTCCCTCTATTACATGGTTCTCTTCTATATCTCTCTCCGTTCTTTTCCTTTGTTTTCCCTTATTTTGCCGATAACCAAACAGATGAAACCGTTAACTCCCTCAACAATTGATTCTCCTTTTGTTTTCATTTTCTAGTTCTCATCATCTTCATTTGTTCCTTTGCAGTCTTCGTTGCCTGATGAAGCTGTGTATGAGAAGGAGAAATCTCATGTCAGGGTAAGCTCAAGAAATTTTCTCTAACATATCTCATTCCACTTTTCGCTTTCGTTATTTTGTTGTTCTACTTCTATAAATCTGATATATATTTTTTTAAATCCTAAATGAAAATTTGCAATTTTACAGTGGCCAAAGCAGCTCAATGCACCGCTGGAAGCGGTGGACCCTGAGATTGCTGACATAATTGAGCTCGAGAAAGCGCGCCAATGGAAGGTATGTACGCTATATATGCATTTATAACCGTTTCAATAATGAATTAGACCTTTTTCAAGTACTGGCTAGTACTGGCTAGATGTTTATTTGCTGTGTTCTTCTGTGATACTGATACAGTTTACATGTCTTGGACTTGGTTTCCTCTGTGCCCATGGAAGTACATGTAATTAATTCAATAAAATTTTCCCACTCCCATAACTTCTTAGGACCCATATTTTCTTCTTTCCCAAAATTTTATTTTTCCATCTATTTATTTATATATTTATTTTATTAGACGTTGTTTGCCAATGATATGTGGACAAGTAGTTTAGCACACTGTTTACAGTTTGATTATCTAACAAAAATTGATTTTGTTTGTAGGGGCTTGAACTCATACCCTCAGAGAACTTCACTTCTGTGTCGGTGATGCAAGCTGTTGGATCAGTCATGACCAACAAGTATAGCGAAGGATACCCTGGTGCAAGATATTATGGAGGAAACGAGTAAGGCCTGCAATCTCTATCTCTTGTTTATCATAATTTATTGAATTTGAGGTCTTTATGGTTAGCTAGCATATTCTTGTAACTGACCGTTGTAACTTTTGTTTTTGAGCTTCAACTTTTCAGGTATATTGACATGGCAGAATCCTTATGTCAGAAGCGGGCATTGGAAGCGTTTCGATTGGATCCTGCAAAATGGGGAGGTACATATACTCTTTCCCTTTTGTGTCCTGGTGATAGGAACTTTACTGCTGTTTGTAGTAGTTGTTTGCTATTTGATGACAGGGAGACTGTTTATCTACACATCATGGTTCAGAAAGAAGCTTAAATGGACTGAGATTTGTTAGCATGTTTTACCAGTTCTTTGAAAACATTTCTCAATTTTATGTTGCAGTGAATGTGCAGTCTCTATCTGGGTCTCCAGCAAATTTTCAAGTCTATACTGCATTGTTAAAACCTCATGAAAGAATCATGGCACTTGATCTTCCTCATGGTGGGCATCTTTCCCATGGTTATCAGGTGCTTGCAACTTCCATGATTTTCTTTCTTCACTTGTCTTATTTGACTTTCTAACATTATTTATATGCTGTATCTCTGTACCTAAATTGTAGCAGATGTACGCCCCTATGGACGTCAGCAGGATATTTTTGCACCAGCAGTAACTAGTTGTTTATGAAAAAAATAGTTCATCATGGATGAATGAAATATTCTCCTTTTCCCCCTTGGCTCATGCTTGTCTGTTTTACTCTCAAAAGCTTAACGTGATCATGCCTTATGATCATTGGAAACCAATAGAGCATTGTCCCTGCTACTTTGTTTCTTTATGACAATTTTTTGCGAAGAACCCTTTTTTTTCCTTTGCCATTTTGTATATAATTTTCATGATAAAAAAGCAAACCAACTTGTCCAAGGTAGCAGCACAATGCATTCTGCTAAGCTATTGAAATGGAACTCTGATTTCAAATTCCATTTCCTACTTTCTTCTGGTTTCTTGTTAGCAATGAAGGGGGAAAAAGGATAAAAATCTCCATTTCCTTGATTTTCTGGGAATCAAAAGGAAAAGTTAAAATGCAAGATCATTGATCATTAAGTTGTGTTGCTATAATTGCCTAAAAAAAGTTGTCTTGCGATAAGTTTTGAGTTCTTTTTGTGATGTACTTGTTGTGCTCTATTGATTTTTATTTTTATTTTTATTTTTAATTTAAGATCATAAAATCTACAGGGAGTATAATAACATGACTGGTAATTGTAATAACATTTAAGTGGGTTTAGCTTGTCCATTGATTGTATTATGAAATACTTTCTCGTATTTTTGAGGACAAGTTTATTATCATTTCTTTTCCTACTCTGCAGACGGATACCAAAAAAATATCTGCAGTGTCAATATTTTTTGAGACGATGCCATACAGATTGAATGAGAGCACTGGCTATATTGACTATGACCAGGTGGGTAGTTCCCCTCTTTGTTATAACTATGTTCTTGTTTTACGAAAACATCTGTACTGAAATTGAGTTAACTGGGGAAGATTTATCTTTTTTTTTTTTTTTTACTTTTCACACTATCTTCATTCTAATGTGTTTCCAAATGTGTTCCATTTCCTCTTTTGGCTACTGTTGACCCATTTTAAGTACTTGAAAAAAATGAGAGGTTTTGTCTTCCCCTCCATCGTCCATCCACTTCCACAAGAACATGAAATCTTGGAACTGGTCTGAAGGCAATCCTTAACCTTCTGAACCAGTAATGTTATTATCATTTGATGCATTTAGCTGTGATATTCCTTATTGCAAATATTTCAGGTAACTAGGTGGAGATTCTCAAAAGCCCTTAGTTGAAAACTATGAAAATTGGATGAATATAACAGCGATATCTTTTTACAATAGCTGCATCAAAGAATTGACATACTCACTTTTTTGTGGAAAGTTCAGAACAGAACTACATCATATTTCAAACACTTAGTTATTTGGACATCTTTGTCTATATGTGAGTAAAAGGAATGTGTGAAATAAATTGCAGTTGGAGAAAAGTGCCACTCTTTTCAGACCAAAGTTAATAGTTGCCGGTGCTAGTGCTTATGCTCGTCTATATGATTATGCACGTATTCGCAAGGTAACCTCCTTTGGATTAATTTATTGCATTTCCAATTTTCAATTAAGACATTGATGCATTAGAGCTTGCAGTTTTGATTTAATTTGGGGGTTTTAGGGTCTAAAGTTTATGTGTTGCAGGTTTGTGACAAGCAAAAAGCTATACTGTTGGCAGATATGGCACATATTAGTGGATTGGTTGCAGGTGGTGTCATCCCATCACCTTTTGAATATGCAGATATAGTGACCACCACAACTCACAAGTCACTTCGTGGGCCACGTGGAGCCATGATTTTCTTCAGGAAGGGTGTGAAAGAAGTTAACAAACAAGGTCAACAGGTGAGTTGCTAAAGGAAAATTAACATTTTTATATACCCTTTTACTTTCCAATTTTATGTTAGCATTGTCTGGATCATTGCTAATTGATGATAAGTTGAGAGAAGGGAGATTGAGGTAGTTTGGTCATGTGAAGCGTAGACATAGAGAAGTTCTAGTTAGACAAGTAGAACACATTAGGTTAGAGGATAGAAAGAAAAGAAGGGGTAGGTTTAAACTGACTTGGAGGAGAGTAGTACAACATGACCTAGAAGCATTACACATTTCGGAGAATTTAACCCAAAATCGTTTAGGGTGGAGAAAGAGAATCCATATAGCCGACCCCAAATTTTTTGGATAAAAGCTTAGTTGAGTTGAGTTGAGTATTGTCTGGATCATTGCTGCTTATTTCTTTTGCTGAAATTCTGATTTTTAAAGTGGAACTATCATTTGTATTGTGTTCTTGTTGAAGGTGTTCTATGACTATGAAGACAAAATCAATCAAGCTGTCTTTCCTGGACTTCAAGGTGGCCCCCACAACCACACAATAGCCGGATTAGCAGTTGCATTGAAACAGGTAATTTTGCTTATAAGATATTTTTCATTGATTTTATATTTCTATAGGTGGCAATTTTTATCTCAGCCAAACCTGTCAGAATGTGCACTCAACCTAATTTAGTATGAAAATTTGCAGGTTAAGTCAAAAGTGACTGGTCCGGTTAAGTCAAAATTAGCATAGCATTTCACTTTACTATTTTTCTCTTCTATTTTATTCATATATTCATGCTCTATCATGTAGGCTACAACTACAGAGTACAAAGCTTATCAAGAGCAAGTTCTTAGTAATTGCTCAAAATTTGCACAGGTATTAACTTATTAGATGTAGCAAAGTTTGTTACTAAACATTATTATATAAGCATAACCTTATCTCATTGATGAGAATTTTTTATGATGATGTGTCATCTCATTAGAGTATGGACTAGATTCAATTCGTTGCAGTATCTTGGTAACTTGAAATTTTACTACTTTTGCAGACTTTAGTTGAGAAGGGATATGAACTTGTTTCTGGTGGAACTGAGAACCATTTAGTTTTGGTGAATTTGAAGAACAAGGTAGGAAGATTTTTCTCTCCTATTTGACCATCCATATAATTTCTCTTGGATATTAGACGAAGTGTTAAAAGGTTGCTTTAAGACAATTCTACTTGTGCTAATAGAATAAAATGTGTGGTCCATTTTTTGGTTGTAAATTTGTTAAATTTTAATAATGCAAAGTAGAATTTCTTCTCTCTCTATCCTTTTTTTCCCTGCTTCGTTAAATTTTCATGATATCAGGGTATTGATGGCTCCAGAGTTGAAAAGGTGCTGGAAGCTGTTCACATTGCTGCAAACAAAAACACCGTTCCAGGAGATGTATCTGCCATGGTTCCTGGTGGCATAAGGATGGGTAAAGCCCTTTTCATGACAAAATGTTACTTGATTTGTTTGTAGTGACTTTCGATGATGAATCCAACTGCACTTCAGGAACCCCCGCTCTTACATCTCGGGGATTTGCTGAGGAGGATTTTGTTAAGGTAGCAGAATTCTTTGACGCTGCTGTGCAGTTGGCAGTGAAGATCAAGGCTCAAACCAAAGGTTAGTAAGTCTCGGATAATATATTAATTGCTACCTTAGATCTGGTCATTACTGGTGCTCATTCTGGTTATGTGATGTGTGACCTCATGACTTTATATTTATGGTTGATTGTGGGTCTTCAATTTGTGCCGTATTAATTTTTGTAAATCAGGGACAAAGTTGAAGGACTTTGTGGCTACAATTCCTACTTTCCAATCTGAGATTGCAAAACTGCGCCATGATGTTGAAGAGTATGCTAAACAATTCCCAACTATTGGGTTTGAGAAAGAAACCATGAAGTACAAGAACTGAGCAAAAACCCATCTGCGTCAGGTATATGTTAACCTTAGTGTTGTTGGAGTTTAGCCTGTTGGGGTAGGGTAAAAACCTGCTACATTTTCTATTCATTTCCCAGAAGGAAGATGTATAATGTCTAAATTTTAACACTAGGACAATATTCATGGTGATTTGAGGGATCTTGGAAAGAAATTTTGCAGTTAACATTTAGGATCTTTGTTATGGTAAATCCTTGTATTCTGCGTTCAGGTTGTCCAACACTTGTCTTTTTAGAATGCATCAAGCATCAAGCATCAAGCATCAAGCATCAAGGGAAGAGGAATAATAATGCAACATAACTTTTTAATTGTTTAGTTAATTATCCCTGGAAAATAATAAACTACAAACACATGCACTTTCGTAGCGAAAGAAAAAAAAATGCCACCGTTATTCTCATTTGCAATTACATGCCTGTAGTTCTACTGCTGCTTATTTTTAACCTTATTTATCTCATAAACTATATGATGTTCTAATTTCATATTTTATGTCTACTTACAATATTTACGGATTCTTTATTTGTGTGCAGCAGGTTTAGCAAATTTGAAATGAGTTTTTCTACTTACTGAAGGTGTTTGAAGATGTGGCATTAACTTATAGGTCATATATCAAGGTTGCGAACTAGGGCTTCTTATCCATATAATCTTGCAAACCTTGATCTGTGCCCGTTTTAAATGTATATACACACACACATCAACTGAAGCCAAGTAAAGCAGTGAACTTGCTCATTCTGAATGTGATCACATCTTTTTACTAATGGTCTGACCAGTTATAAATGCTATTGCTCCACTTGAACGGATAGACTACCATGTAGGTTAGCTCAGGTGGTTTTTCCATTTTTTTTTTTTTTTTTTTTTTTGGGAGAGAAAGAGAAGGAGAAGGGAGAGAGAAGAGAACCATTTAAGCTTGTGGGAATCACATACCCGCATTTTAGCGAAAAAACAATATTTGAAAAACACTGGAAATCTTTATCTGGTTTCAAAAACCTAATGTTCTTTTGGCACTGAATATCAGGCTTACGCCTATTCTTTAGAGACTAAGATACCAATACAAACTTTTAGAAAGAGGCACCTTCAGTTGAAGCGTCGTTAATGTAACCATCTTTTCGCCATTCAGAACCTGGCCGCATGAGCTTTTTCTCTCTTTTTGCAATCCGCTGCATCTTTTCTGGTGAATCCCCTCAGCTCTATTATGTGATCTTGTCTGCTGTTTTTCTGCTTTCATTTTCTGTTGGGTTACAATCCTCTCCTTCCATTTCTCAACACTCTTTTGATGCCTCTTCTTCTCCTTCTGTATGTTCTGTTTCAACCGCTTTTGATCATCATGAACCTTAACTCCTGCAGCTCTACTTGTTGCAGCTTTCCACAAATGCTTCTTTGAGATAATATCTGCTTTCACCGGGTCCTTCGCTTCCTCCAATTCTTTTGCCTTTTGAAGCTCCTTTAACTTTGAAAGCTTCCTCTTCTTCTTTTCTTGCCCTTCTTTATTCCCTAGTTTAACATGACTAAATTTGAGTTCTTTTACCTCTTCTACATCCTTCTCCACTTTTTCAACTGAAGTTTTTGTGGGCTTCTTTTCTTCAGACTCTGAATCCCTCTTGCGTTTCTTTTGCTGAATTTCTTCTCTCATGCTTCTTCTTTACTTTGTCTAAGCCATCATTGTTTTGACCTCGTCTAAGCTCATCAATTTTGTGACGAAGTCGTTGCCGGAGTTCTTCGTACGTCACCCTACGATCATTGTCTTCTAAACCAGACATCATAGGATTAATCTCCAATCCTTCATCAATACTCTCATCACTTGATTTTTCCTTTTCCAAGATTTTCATCAGCCTATCAAGGGTTGTTGTAGAAGACTTATCTGGATCTAGCCTCTCTCACTGTGCTTTCTTGATGTTTTCTCTTGATTCCTTCTTTGCTGAAGCCTTTTCATTCTTGCTAAGGCCTTGGCCATTTCTTCTCTTTATCACTGATTGGTAAATAGAACTTAGCAGGGATCAATTCAATCAACTTGTCAAAGAACACAGAATTCTGATTAATGCAATATTTAAGATCAATATCAGGACTGGGTGCATTGACTGGATTGTGCCTCTTCTTCATTTCTGCAGAAACTAAAATTGTGCAACAACAAAGAACAAACATAAAATAAACACAGTTAATAACATTGAAATAGCTACTAGTTAATGATTTACTTCTTACACCTTTCTAGATATGGATAGTGAGCTAAAGAAGCCCTCATAAGATAAGATAAAACATATAGACCTATGTACAACAACAACAACAACAACTAAGCCTTAATCCCAATTAATCCAAACTAGTTGGGATTGACTATATGATTCCTTTTTCGTCATTCAGCTTTGTTTGACACTAAGTCCGCATCAATTTCCATAACAATACCAATTTCCATCAGCTTCGTTCGCCATTCAAGTCCGTTTCAATTTCCATAACAATACCAAGTCCGTTTCAATTTCAATAACAGTAAACCTATATGCTATAGCTAAACCATGGGAATTTTTCATGCCCTTCACTATCTGCTAAGATCATCAAGCTTGCATTTTCAATCAATAATTGATGGGCGTCCATAAACTTGAATGGTAAAATCTTAAAATTTTACAAATTGTGAAAAATAGCCTTGAAAATATAAATATGTATTTGGAAGGGTTAATTTCATTCATTATCCCTCAACTTAGTTGTTTGTATCAATAATATCCTTCAACTTTAATTTGTATCATAAAAATATCTAAGCTTTAATTTGAGTATCATTAAAATCCCTATGACCTACTATTATAGGTTTTCAGGTTAACTTATTACTAAATTTCATTTATTGTCCTTTAACTTTGATAAATATACCACACACATCCCTCAACTTTAATTTATCTCATAAAAATCTTTAAACTTTAATTTAATATATAAATAATTTTAATACAAAATGTACCAAATAATAATAAAGACTGGTATGTTATTTTGCTAATTTAACAAACAAAGACAAAAACTATATACAATATCAATTTATATAGGAAAAAAAATTAAATATCAATCTATATATAAAAAAAAATTAAATCATTCTTACTTAAAGCTCGGATAAAGGAGAAGGGTTGCGGTAGGTGACAACTAGCGTAAAAATTTTGTCACATCTCATGATGTGGATTCTTACAATATAAACGTTGGGGCGTCCTCTACTTACAACGTGCTACATCGGAGCCCGAGTGTATGACAAATATGCAAGAGTGTAGGGCATTCACCGAAAGCGACGCGCCATGCCATGCCGGCGCCTAGGTATGGTGTTAAATGAGTAAGGGTTCCCACGTCATAGACGAGTGTGGATAAAGAAGTTAGTCCATAGAACATATAATAGAACAGATAGTGGAATAGAACACAAGATAGGCATTAAGAACAATAGAACATATCATAGAAGGAGATCAAACTAGGAAGGAACAAGATAGGAAGAGAATCAAGGTTGGTACTTAGAATGTTAGATTACTTACATGAAAATTAAAGAAGCTTGTGGATACCTTGAAAAGGAGAATGGTAAATATTGCTTGCATTCAGTAGACTAAATGGGTAGGAGAGAAAAGCAATGAAGTGGATAATTCATGATACAAACTGTGGTTTACCGAAAAAGAGAGAAATAAGAACGGAGTGGGCATGATCATAAACAGGACATTGAAAGATGCCGTAATAACTGTGAAAAGAGTAGGAGATAGAATTATACTAGTAAAGCTAGTACTAGAAAAAGAAACAATAAATGTAGTTAGTGCTTATGCCCCAGAAATAGGATTAGATAGTGAGAGTAAACAAAGGTTTTGGAAAGATATGGATGATCTAATACATAGCATACCAAATGAAGAGAATGTTCTCATCGGTGGAAATTTGAATGGACATGTAGGAAGTGATAGGCAAGGTTATAAGAATGTTCATAGAGGTTTTGATTTTGGTAGCCAAAATGAGAGAGGCAAAAGTATCATAGATTTTGCCATGCCGTACGACCTAATACTAGTAAATACCTACTTTATAAAAAGGGAGTCGCAGTGACTTTCAAAAGTGGACAACATAGAAACCAAATTGACTTCCTCTTAACCAGGAAGATAAATAGAGCTCTATGCAAGGATTGCGAGGTTACTCCAGGAGAGGCTTTAAAAAGTCAACATTGGTTAATGGTTTTGGATGTCAAGTTTAGAAACAATTCAAGTAAGGCTAGAAGAAATATTGTAACTCAAACAAAGTGATAGGAGTTCAAAGGAGTAAAGCAAGTGAAGTTAAAAAAATGAGTTTCTTGAGTCCGAAGCATGAAAGCTGAATATGAAGGCCAATGGTATGTGGATACAGATAGCATCATTGATTAGAAAAGTGCTTGAAGAGTCTAGAGGATATAGACCACTCTCAAAAGAAAGATTGTGGTGGAATGAGGAAGTACAAAAGACAGTGAAGAGAAACAAAGAATGGTATAAAAAATTATCTAAGTGTGATAATAATGAGGCTTATGAACAATACAAGATAGCAAAGAAAGAGGCAAAAAATGTTGTTAGTCAAGCAAGAGTGCATGCCTTTGAAAAGTTATATAAGAAACTTGAAACTAGAAAAAAAGAGAAAGATATTTATAGATTAACAAGGAGGAGAGAAAAGAAATGTCAAGATCTCAATCAAATTAGGTGCATTAAGGATAAAGAAGGAAAATTGTTGGTGAAAGATGAGGACATTAAAGAAAGATGAAAAAATTATTTTGATAATCTCTTTTATAATAGTCAAAGTGGTAATACCGTGAATATATACTACAGAGTAATAGAAAAGAATGTGAATTACATTAGAAGGATTAGATTTTCAGAAGTAAAGAAAGCACTTAAGAGAATGAAGGTGGGCAAAGCCTGTGAATACGATGGAATACCAATTGAAGTGTGGAAGTATTTGGGAGATGTGGGAGTGGCATGGTTAACTAAATTGTTTAATAAGATTCTAAACTCAAAGAAAATGTCTGATGAATGGAAGAAGAGTATTTTAGTACCTATTTTTTAAAATAAGGGAGACATACAGAGTTGCTCAAACTATAGGAAATTTAAACTCATGAGCTATACTATGAAGTTGTGGGAAAGAGTTGTGAAACATCGACTACATCATGACACTTCTATCTCTCCCAATCAATTTGGCTATATGCCCGGTCGTTCAACTATGGAAGCGATCTTTCTCATTAGAAGCTTGATGGAGAAATATAAAGATGTGAAGAAAGATTTACGTATGGTTTTTATCGATTTGGAGAGGCTTATGATAGTGTTCCAAGAGATATCTTATGAAGAGTGTTAGAATAAAAAAGAGTATCTATTAGGTACATACAAGTGTTGAAAGATATGTACAAATGAGCAATTACTACTGAGCGCACAGTGGGAGGGGGCACAAGAGATTTTCCTATCTCAGTTAGATTACACTAAGGTTCAGCTGTGAGCCATTAACTTTTTACATTAGTTTTAGATGAATTGACAAAACATATACAAGAGAGTATCCCTTGATGCATGATATTTGTGGATGATATAGTTCTGATAGATGATAAGCGAAAATGAGTCAATAGAAAGTTAGAGCTTTGGAGAAGTATCCTAAAGTCAAAAGGCTTTAAGTTAAGCAAAATGAAGACAAAATACATGCATTGCAAGTTCAGTGAAGGCCAAACTGGTGATAGTGAATGAGTTACTTTAAATGGAGTGGTGTTGCCCCAAAGTAATCATTTTAAATATCTTGACTCAATCCTTCAAATAGATTGGGGATTTGAGGAGGATGTTAGTCATAAGATTAAAGCCGGATGGTTGAAGTAGAGATGTGCCATGAGAGTTTTATGTGATCGCAAGATTTTTAATAAGTTGAAAGAAAAATTTTACCGTACAGTCATACGATCGACCATGTTATCTGGTAGTGAGTGTTGGACAATGAAGGAGCCATATGTGTCTAAGATGATAGTTGCGGAGATGAGAATGTTAAGGTGAATGAGTGGCCATACTAGACTAGATAAAGTCTGTAATGAGAATATTAAATAAAAGATAGGAGTGGTGCCAATTAAAAATAAGTTGAGAGAAGAGAGATTGATGTGGTTTGGTCATATAAAGCGTAGATATACAGAGGCTCCACAAGTAGAGCACATTGAGTTAAAAGATAGAAAGAAAAGAAAAGGTAGATGTAAACTGACTTGGAGGATATTAGTATAATATGACCTAAAAGCATTACATATTTCCGAGGATTTAACTCAAAATCATTTAAAGTGGAGAAAGAGAATCCATATAGCCAACCCCAATAAGTTTTTTGGATAAAAGCTTAGTTGAATTGAGTTGAGTTATTTTTACTTAATTAAATATTTTCAAAATCAAGTAAAATATTATTTTTTTTTCTTACATTAAAATAAACTAAAGAAATTAAGATAAACTAGATACAGATCTTTTAGATATTAACCTAAAATCGAATTAAAAAATAATATATGTAAAAATAATATTTTTATATGATAAATTAAACAATTAATTAGTTGTAAATATTTATAAAATATTAAACTATTTCTAAAAGTACGATTTTATTTTAAATAAATAAAAAATAAATGAATATTTAAAATTTAAAATTAACTATAAAGTTGTTGAAAGATGACTATGATAAATCTATTTAAGTCAATGGACAACAAGTAAAACTTAACCACAAGTTAACCTGAAAATCTATAACAGTAGGGTCATAAGGATTTTAAGATTTTTATGATATAAAGTGAAATTAAAGGACAATGCTAATCCAACTATCTAAATTAAGAACAATAAGTGGAATTAATCCGTATTTGGAAAGACATAAATATGCTTTCAACCACGCTGTACATAAATTCAATAATGCTTTCACATCCTTATCAAACTTTTGAACTCAGGCGGAGAGGAACCTTATAAAGATTGTACTAATCAAAGAAAAATAGGATTAACAGAGACTGTTTTAGATGGCCAATTTGAGAATAACACCAACCAATATAACAAGTCAATAATTATAATTAATTATCAAAAAGTCAATAATTATAATTACTCAAACTTGACATTCAAACTTCAAGTCATAACCAACATAACAATGGAGTAATATCCATTGATTACTCTCTGAGTTCTTATTTACATAATAGAGGAATACAACGTCAACATATAAGACTAGTTCATGCCCTCACAAAATTTATATCGAAGACCCAACATTAGTGACCCAAAATCCCATTCCCAAACTATATATTTACTAGCAAACGAAACATTGCAGAGCACGAAGCAAGGTAGTGAATAGAGGACAATGGCCGAACAATGCAGTCAGCTACAACACCAACGAAAACAAGAAAGCCATTGGCAATGAAATTTAGATGATATTCGTGTACCTGATAGAGGCAGAGATTGCGAAGAAGGGAAACCAGGCCTGTCTAAGCACATGCATAAAAGAATCCTCACAGGTCACAGAAATTTCTTCATGGACGGCGGGAACTAGAAGAGAGAGCAAGTTCGGCAAGAATCCTTAGGGTTGATGAACTAGAATTCCCGATCTGGGTATCTGATAGTTTCTCTTTCTCACCTTTATAATTAAATTAATTAATAATATATTTTAACTAAATTTATTAATAAAATTATTAATCATATATATATATATATATATATATATATATTATTGATTAAAAAATTAATATTATTAAATAATATTTTAATAATATATAATATTTATTAATATTTTAGTTTTTATATAAAAAATCATAAATAATAATTTATATATTTATTTTGATTAAATATTAATTTAGTAATTAAAATATTAAACCTAAGTTAAAGCATTTTTTTAAAAATAAAATTAAATTTGAAAAATTTTTATATTAATAAATTAAAATTAAATAACTAAAAAGAGATAGTTACATTTATAAAGGTTTGAATTCAAATGTATATTTTTTTTAAAATATATTATTTTATGTATAAAAAAATAATTTAAAAACGTTATTTACCTGTGCTAAATATATTAAATTAATTTTTAATAATTTTAAAAATTTATGAAGCCGAACCGTGAGGCCGGCTGAACCATGAGGCCAACTGAATGAGCAATTTCGACTCAAAATTAAATTGAAATCGATCCATGATCAGGCGTGCTTGCAAAATTGATTTTCTTCAGAGATATTTACAGGGACAAAAGGAGCCAAAGGGTCCAACCGAATGAAAATGAGAACTACGCTACACATACCAAATAGAGTCCTCTTCCTCCTAGCAGCACTTCTTATAATCGATATGCTTATGGCCTCTCGTATCTCTCTCTCCCGCTCAATCCACCCAATCCTAAAACGTTCTCCTTATTCCCATCTTGCCCCCAAACAATTCCCCAAATCTCATCCCTGCCCTCTCTGGTCCTCTTCTTTCTCCTTCTGCCTCCAATCTTTCCATAAATCCACTACTTCCTCTTTCTTTCCTTCACTCTCTTCCTCTCCTTGCTATGCTTCATTCTCTTCACCTTCAGTAGCTACTCCTGATGATACTCTTCCCTCCAATCCTCTCTTACAGGACTTTGAATTCCCTCCCTTCGATATTGTTGATGCTAAACATGTTCGACCTGGGATTCGTGCTCTGTTAAAGAAGCTTGTATGTTGCTTTGATCTTTTGTAATGTTTTGGTTACTTTGGTTTCTTCTTTTTTGTTTGTTGGGTGTCTGGATTTTTAAGAATTCCAGCCTTTTGAATGGCTATTATCTCTTGTTGTGTTTTTGGTTTCTGGATATGCATTTCTTGTTTTTCAATTTTCGAACTTCTATTATTTGAACATGTGTTCATCTTTGCAGTCGTTGAATTTGTTTGATTGATTGTTTGTATACATGAGACTTGTATGACTATTGACTATTCCATGTTTCTTACTTTCTTTTTTTCATTTCATCTGATTCTGATTTTTTTTATTTGAGTGATGGGGATTAAGCTTGTACAACTTTGAGATTGGTTCCTTTTGTATCTTTGGTGAAGTGTATACGTTTGGTGTTTTATAGGAGAGTGATTTGGACGAATTGGAGAGAACAGTGGAACCATCATGGCCAAAGTTGGTGGAGCCATTGGAAAAGATTATAGATCAGTTGGTTGTTGCATGGGGTGTGATCAATCATCTTAAGTCTGTTAAGGATACACCTGAACTACGTGCTGCAATTGAAGAAGTTCAGGTAAATTTTTATGTATCGTATCTCTCACTTTCTCCCTCTGTGCAGACACTGTTCTGCATGCAGTGCACCTATGCTACATAGGTAACTAGATTTGGAAAACTAGTATAATATATGTAAACAAAAAATAACTCTCACTGAAGTTAAATATATGCCTGGAGCAACCGAACCAGAATTTTGTGATGATGGATTTAATTTCATTGTACTATTGTGTTCCAATTTGTAATAAAGTTTCTTAGCTCTTAGTAGCATTTAGACAGTTTGTCTTAAATTGCTTTTCAAACTTGATTAAAGCTGCATAGGTGCATGAAGTTCTGCACCATTCTCCTTGTTGCAAGTGCTCATGGCCTTTAGTTTTTGTCTACACTCTACAGCCAGAAAAGGTCAAGTTTCAGCTTAGGTTGGGACAAAGTAAACCAATTTACAATGCATTTAAGGCCATCCAAGATTCTCGTCAATGGCAGTCACTAAGCAATGCTCAGAAACGTATAGTGGAATGTAAGTAATGCCCTTCCATTGTATTAATTAGCAATGCTTAAACATTTAAGATCTTGTTTAATACTTTTGTATTTGTGTCTGCACAGCCCAAATAAAGGAGGCAGTTCTTAATGGTGTTGCCCTTGAAGATGACAAAAGGAAAGAATTCAACAAAATTCAACAGGTATGCCCCTAATAAAGAATAGGAATACTCATGTTCTTACCTAAAGTGGTAGGGGGAGTTGGTTTGCTGCAATTTTCATTTTTGAAGTCTTGAGTTATCTGCTCTTCCTCCTCTTCTATATTTTCTTCTGCTGACTTGCTTTCTTGTTGCATTGTGTCATTAGAAAACATCAGCTATTAAATTATTACTATGTACTATTTAAGTGTATATCATTTGTTGCTATCGTTACTATTATTATTTATGTTTATTGCTCTTGAATCAAGGATTAATTTGCAGGAGTTGGAAAGGCTATCTCAAAAGTTTGGGGAGAATGTATTGGATGCCACAAAGAAATTTGAAAAATTCATTACAGATGAAAAAGAAATTGAAGGGTTGCCTGCTACGGCACTTGCATTGGCTGCACAGACAGCAGTATCGAAGGTATTACTTGTGAAAATATGTTCTATTTTTCTATTAGTATTTATTTTCATTTCATTCATCAAGTCTAGCACCTCTTTTTTTTTTAGTCATTTTTATAGTTCATCATTCAGGGGCATAAAGAAGCAACAGCTGAGAATGGACCATGGATAATTACATTGGATGCCCCTAGTTTTATTTCTGTTATGCAACATGCTCAAAACCGTGATTTGCGTGAAGAATTCTATCGTGCTTATGTAACTCGTGCTTCTAGTGGTGATCTAGATAATACACCAATTATTGACCAAATATTAAGGCTTAGGCAGGAAAAGGCTAAGCTTCTCAATTACATCAACTATGCTGAGGTATGATTTATTACTATGCTCAACAATACCCTTGATTCCTAGCTAAAGTATATATAACAGGTAAGCATGGCAACAAAAATGGCGACTGTTCAGAAGGCAGAAGAGCTCTTGGAAAAGCTACGCACAGCTTCCTGGGATGCCGCAGTTCAAGGTAATATGTTATATAAAATTTGTCAACGGGTGGTAGCATATCACTAGTTTAGTTCCTATTATTTTGAGCTTAAGGTGAAACTTTTTCCTCATAAAGGTTTCACCTTTTTGTAATTTTTTTATTGACTATTTGTTGTTTGCACGCAAACACACAATCTCATATCCTGAAAAATTTTATGATTGTGTTGTTTGTATGTGTAATCATGTAACGTGCAATATTCTAAAATGATAGTTCTGTTTGGATCAATTAAATCTAGGGAGTCTTCATTCCTTTTGGCCTGGTATGGTATAAGCATAAATTTTACAGTTGGACTAAATTATAAGGTCACTGTTGAAGATGGCTTGCTTGCTCTAACATCCAAAAGTTTTCCTTTCTTAATGCTACATTCTTAGCAAATTCGCTTTTAGTTGGAATGGAACATTCCCAACCACATCACTATTTTATCTTTGCAGATATGGAGGACCTTAAATTTTTGCCAAAAATCAAAGTGCAATAGAAGTGAATGATTTAAGTCATTGGGACATCAGCTTTTGGGCTGAGAGGCTTCGTGAGTCAAGATACAATATCAATGAGGTTGGTCTTCTCTGTTTCTCTCTCGTGTGTTGTGACTCTGTCTCTCTGAGGCTTATTGCAAATTTGGTATGTTAACTATGTTATGTAGAACCAATAGGATATTGAGGATCAGGGGGGTGAGAAACAAATTCTCCAATGGTAATCAAATACTAATTAGGAATTACAAATCACACAAAATTCTTAAATAACAAAATACTAAACCTAATAGAACTCTATAAATATTCCTAAATAATAGTAAAATTTCTAAATTATAGAAATCTAAACTTTCTAATTGTATAATGAATATAATTCCTAAGTTGAGTCTTCTTCCAATACTGCATCACGATGATTTTTTTCTTTTATGATTCACAATATAATCTTACTGATATCATGGAGTTTATATTTTAGTCTATTTATGATACATTATTACCGCATTATTCATCGACCTTGGAATGCTTTGTTTTGTTGCTAGCTCTGTTTCGGATTTTATCGAACTTTTAACATAGCCAATTGGATTGTATTGTCATGCACTGATTATGGTTGGAAGTGTAGAAAGAGATGATTCTCCTTAATTTCAATTAATCTGTACATGGGTATATATATACAATTGATTCTAATAATTGTGTTATACTAATTAGGAAGAAATCCTAAAAAATAAATCCTAAATAGGAATACAGAATATGCAAAGAAATAATATAGTGATTGACTTTCCATAACACTCCCCCTCAAGTTGGAGGATAGATGTTAATCATGCCCAACTTGTTACAAATGTAGTCAATCCTAGCTCCATTCAGAGCTTTTGTGAAAATATCTCCTAATTGCTCTCCAGTTTTGATGTGTCCTGTTGAGATGATCTGTTGTTGAATCTTTTCACGAATAAAGTGACAATCAATCTCAATATGTTTGGTCCGCTCATGAAACACCGGATTAGAAGCAATATGGAGAGCAGCTTGATTATCACACCACAATTTCGCTGGCAAGGAAGTCTTAAATCCTGTCTCATCTAGTAATTGAAGTATCAACATTACATCACATACTAATTGTGCCATGGCTCAGATTCGGATTCAAAGACTAGATCGAGAAACTACACTCGCTTCTTGCTTCTCCAAGACACCAAATTTCCTCCAACAAAAACGCAATATCCGATGGTGACCTCTGTCAACTTTAGATTTAGTCCGATGGTATCCAAAAACATTCAACATTCAAATGCCCATGATTACCATATAGCAAACCTCTTCTGGAGCGCCCTTGGATAACATAAGATTTGTTCCAAGGCTTCCCAATGAGCAACAGCTTGGGGAAGATATAAACCGATTTACCACACTAACGGCATAAGCAATGTCGGGATGAGTGACGTAAGGTAGTTCAATTTTCCTACCAATCTCCTGTATCTCTCGGATCTTCAAACAACTCATTATCCTCGCTAATGCTTGTAAAGTTGGAGTCATTAGTGCACTACAAGGCTTAGCACCTAATTTTCCTGTCTCTGTCAATAGATCGAGGACATATTTTCTTTGAGATAAGAAAATACCCTTCGTACTTCTCATAACTTCGATACCCAAGAAATACTTTAACAATCCCAAGTCTTTGGTCTGAAACTGGGTTTGGAGGAAGGTTTTAAGAGATGAAATACCTGCAGAGTCACTCCCAGTGATGACAATGTCATCCACATAGACTACCAGGAGAATTAGACCAGCCCTAGATTGCCTATAAAATACTGAGTGATTACACTTACTCTTTTGCATACCAAATTCCTGTACTGCTTCACTGAATCTCCCAAACCATGCCCTAGGACTTTGTTTCAAGCCATAAAGAGATTTCCGAAGCCTACAAACTTTATTCAACTCCCCCTGAGTAACAAACTCAGGTGGTTGCTCCATATACACCTCCTCCTGAAGATCACCATGAAGGAAAGCATTCTTGATATCCAATTGTTGCAGGAGCCAATCATATGTAGCTGTTAAAGAGATAAACAAGCGAATAGAAGTAAGTTTAGCTACAGGAGAAAAAGTGTCAGAGTAATCAACCCCATATGTCTGAGCATATCCTTTTGCTACAAGGCGTGTTTTTAACCTAGCCACAGAACCATTAGGATTTACCTTTACTGTAAATATCCATTTGCAACCAATAGCTTTCTTACCAGTGGGCAAAGGCAACAGTTCCCATGTACCATTAGCATCTAAAGCCTCCATTTCCTCTTTCATAGCAGCACACCAGCCAGGATGAGACAGTGCCTCACCAACAGTATTAGGGATAGGAGCAGAGTCTAAAAAAGTAACAAAACACCGAGAACAAGAAGACAATTAATTATGAGAAACAAAAGAAGAGATAGGGTAAGTACATGAACGTTTACCTTTACGAAGAGCAATAGATAAGTCTAGATCAGAATCATGATCAGTATGAGGTACAGGATCTCCCAACGAAGTAGCTGGTGGAGGATCTAAGTCAGGAATCTCCAATCTCCTGGAATAAACATGAACAACGGGAGGTCGAGTAGGTCTAGAGACAGAAGGAACAGGCTGTGGGAGAGGACTAGACATTGGTTGGACAGTATATATTAAGAGATCATCCTCCTCCCCCTGACTCTCATACACAGATGATTGAGGAAAAAATAGAGTGGACTCAAAAAATGTGACATCGGCAGAAATAAGATAACGATTAAGAGTAGGAGAGAAACAACGGTACCCTTTTTGGAGCCGGGAGTACCCAAGGAAGACACATTTGAGAGATTTTGGATCCAATTTAATAACCTGTGGACGAACATCACGCACAAAACAGGTACAACAAAAAATACGGGATTCAATAGGGAACAAAGATTTTGTAGAAAACAAAGCAGTATAAGGAATATCCCCATTAAGGACAGAAGACAGTATACGATTGATAAAAAAACATGCCGTAGAAACTGCATTCCCCCAAAAGTGTTTAGGAACTTTCATCTGAAAAAGAAGAGCACTAGTTACCTCAAGAAGATGCCGATTTTTTCTTTCGGCCACGCTATTTTGGGATGGGGTATCCACACAGGAAGACTGATGAAGAATGTCATTTTGTGTCATATAAGACTGAAATTGTGTTGAAAAGTATTCTTTGGCATTGTCACTTCTTAATATGCGCACAAAAATATTAAATTGAGTTTTGATTTCATTACAAAAGGCACAAAAGATAGAAAACAACTCAGAACGATTCTTCATTAAATATAACCAGGTAATACGAGAATAATCATCAACAAAAGTAACAAAAAAACGAAATCTAGTTTTAGAAGTAACAGAACAAGGACCCCAAACATCAGAATGAATTAACTCAAAAGGGGATGAAGCCCTTTATTGACTCTAGACACAGAAGGCAAACGGTGATGTTTTGCAAACTGACACGACTCACATTCTAGTACTGATAAAGACTGAAATTGAGGACACAGCTTCTTCATGGTAGACAAAGAAGGATGACCCAATCTACAATGAGCTTCAAGAGGTGTTAAGGTACTGGAGCAAACAAGCGATCGCGGTACATGATTTTCCAGAATGTAGAGACCACCTGACTAGCGTCCTCTACCAATAATCTGTTTCGTCGTAAGATCCTGAAACAAACACTGGTCAGGAAAAAAGGAAATAGAACAATTTAATGTACGAGTAAGTTTACTAACAGAAAGTAGATTAAAAGAGAATTTTGGTAGACACAAAATAGAAGATAAAGAAATTGACGAAATCGGGTTCGCAGTTCCAGAATCCATGACACAAGAAGTAGAACCATAAGCTAAAGTAACAACAGAGGAAGTGAGATTAGACTGAAAAATAGATAAAAGACTATAATTACCTGTCATGTGATCTGTCGCACCAGGGATGAGGAAGACACAAGGCATGTAATGGATTTACCTGACTCAGCGATTGCAGTGACAGGGGAACTGGTAGGCTTTAGAGATGCCTGACATCGGGAAAATTGTGCAAAATCCTCTCAGATACCATAATAGTTTTCTCGAGGAAGATATCAGAGAATTCTCTCACGCCATATTTGCCATATGTGATCGTTGATTTGTCCTTTGAAGTTACGGACAATTATATTTTGTATGGCCAGGCTCATGGCAATAATAACAAATGACTCTTCTTGAGTCCTGATTAGAACTAGCCTCTCCATTACGCTGATTACTTCATGTCTGTAATTCCTCCTCTACTTCCTCTTCTATTACCCTGTTGTCCATTTGGATTACGGCTAATAAGAGCACTACTGGCAGGCTGTGAAGATTGGGTACTCTGTACGAAGGACCAGTGTGAACGTTTCATGTAAAGAGGAAATCTCAGAACTGGAGAAAATCTGAGATTTAGCGCCTCATATTCAAGGAAGGCCGCAAGAAAACTCATAATGACCAGTTGCTCGTTGGGCCTCACTGAACTTTCACATCGTGACTAAAAGACAACAACATATTAAGTTCCTCATATACCCGCTTTAAAATCATAAAATAAGCCGTGAGAGACTTATCCTCTTTCTCAGCACGGTATAATGCCTTACAAACATCATAAATACGGGAGATATTCCCTTTACCAGAATACAGAAAATCTAAGTAATCCATCAATTCTTTAACAAATTTGGTGATTAATTAAACTAATTACCTCACCGTGAATCGAGTTCAAGTTGCAAAACAACCGAGCATCCTCACTTAGCCAAGTTTGTCGTGTATCATCGTGGGTGGATCTTTAGTAAGGTGATCATCCTTATCAATGCTACGCAAATAGACCCTAACGTCTTACTCCACCTGGTAATTGAACCATTAAGTTTGTGTTCCGTGATATTAGTCATCATCGGAATCACATCAGAAATAACATTCTTATTGTCTGCCATTTGTTGAGACAAAGAAAACTAACCGAAACGCTAATCCAAAGTGCTTACAGCAGCAAAATAACCCAAAATCACAAATCAAGCAAATACCGAAATAGGATCTGAGAGCCAAACCTCAGAAGTCCTTTAATAGTGTAATCGGATCGTGCAACAAAGACATAGTGGTGGAACGAGGGGGGGTTGAGGCGACGCCAGCGATGTTGATCGGAGTCGAAACGGCCGATCGGCGGCCAAGGTCTCTCCTGAGCTGGGTGGTGAGAACAAATAGTCACCCTAGATAGATGACCTGCTCTGATACCATGTAGAAAGAGATGATTCTCCTTAATTTCAATTAATCTGTACATGGGTATATATATACAATTGATTCCTATAATTGTGTTATGCTAATTAGGAAGAAATCCTAAATATGAATACAGAATACAGAATATACAGAGAAATAATATAGTGGTTGACTTTCCATAACAGGAAGGAAGGGTAGAAGGCACTAATTTAGCACATAAAGGAACTGCCTAGAGGGATTTAGAATATAATACAGTTTATTTTTCCCCGACTGTCAGAAAAGAAATTTCTGTTCCTTGTCTGTCTACCTATTGGATTTTTCCTTTTTAACCAAGGTTTTATTCCCTATACTAGTTATTTAAGTGAAAAAAGTTTTTTGCTAATAGTGAATATGATTGTAGTTCTTTTTTTTTTTGGGAATAAATCATTCTGTCTGATTTTGACAACTTCGAACTGAAGAATGGAAATAATAGCACGTTTTTTTGCATATCTGAATGTACAAGCACTAGCATTCATGTGCAGGCCAACCATATGCGTGTAGTGTGATCAAGAGTGCATATGTTATTTCAGTATAGTATCAACTCCTATCTATGATTGATTCCATGTTCTTACCTTCATTTTTTTCCAAAATTTCTGCTATCTTTCGTGGAGAAAAGCTTACTTGTTTCCTGTTTTCAATTCAACAGGAAGAACTGCGGCCTTATTTCTCATTGCCAAAGGTTATGGATGGCCTTTTCAACCTTGCAAACACACTTTTTGGAATTGATATTGAACCAGCTGATGGTTTAGCTCCTGTAATATATTCAATTTGCTCCTTTTTTGTTATGTTTTCTGCCTTAAATGTAGTTTATCTAACTGTTCTGCCCCCTATTAATACATGCTTCTGATTTTATAGGTTTGGAACAATGATGTTAGATTTTATCGTGTTAAGGATTGCTCTGGTAGTCCAATTGCATATTTCTATTTTGATCCATACTCTCGTCCATCTGAGAAAAGAGGAGGGGCATGGATGGATGAGGTTGTCAGTCGAAGTCTGGTTTTGTCATGCAATGGTACTGCTCCAAGGTTGCCTATTGCCCACATGGTATGCAATCAAACACCACCAGTTGGAGGAAAACCAAGCCTTATGACATTTAGGGAGGTATGTGTAAACATCTTTTTGGCTCAATAGCTTTGATTTATATTCAAGAGCACAAATGATTTGTTAGACACACTTAACGTTTAACATCTAACAAAACTTGAAAACATGGTCATAAGAAGGCTAGTTGTTTAACTAAGACCAGTTGTTTTATTTTTAAATATGTTTAATACAAAATGACTTAAAGTTTCATGTTATCCATTGCATTTTTGGGACTTTATTCTTCTTTTAAGAAAGTGAAGTAAGGTGTGTTCTCATACAACTATCCTTATATGGATCTCAAGGAGCAAATATATATAACCATCACATAATTTTTTTGAAATGAAGAAGGATATAATCTAATTTTGACATAAATTGCTTGTTTATTGGGGCATTTATATGCCCTTTTAGAAAAGAAAAATTGTATTGGAATTGTGGTTGTGTAAACTGTAAAGTGAGTTCATTATGTGTTCCTAGTGAGGATTGATGGCATTTCTACAGGTTGAGACTGTCTTCCATGAATTTGGTCATGCTCTTCAGCATATGCTAACCAAGCAGGATGAAGGTCTTGTTGCTGGAATTCGAGGAATAGAGTGGGATGCTGTTGAATTGCCCTCACAGTTCATGGAAAATTGGTGTTATCACAGGTAATTTAACCCCTGCCATTATAGATCATTATAAATTATTACTTGCAATGTTCCTCACTGAAAATTCTTTGATATAGCTTTCTTTTCTCTTTATTATTTATTTAATTTTTTTTTTGCTAATGTGAAATTGTTTTTCCAATGATTGGTGGCATGCTTTAACTTCTTATATTATGTAATGCTTAATTAGAATTCATATTTGTTTTTCAAAAATTTCTTTGTTGGACGGTGCTATTTTCAAACTGATTCAATGTGCTTATGTTTACATGTTTTGCTGTAGGGAAACCTTGATGGGCATTGCAAAGCACTATGTGACTGGAGAGACTCTCCCAGAAGATGTGTATTTGAAGCTCCTTGCTGCAAGGACTTTTCGTGCAGGTTCCCTTAGTCTTCGTCAGGTTTGTTGCATATGTTGGTGTTTTTCTTATGTTTTTCTTCTGTAATCTATTTGGATTTGGTAGGTCCCAAATCTATTGAGGGTACTACTTCCTTATGGAATGCTGATACAGAATTGCTTTCCTTCTAGTTGTGTAACACATTTTCTTTTTCATGCACATTGCTTTATATGTGGTTGCTAACCTGCCTTATTAATTACTGAAGATGTTATTTATAAGAGAATATAGCTTTCAAACAAAGTTATGAATTTATGACAAGTTATGAAATTGCTTACATTGTCATTGTGATATTGCAGTTAACTTTTGCAAGCTTAGACTTGGAGTTACACACAAGGTATATACCTGGTGGGTCAGAGACCATCTTTGACGTTGACCAAAGGGTCTCTAAGAGGACACAAGTGATCCCTCCGCTGCCTGAAGATAGATTCCTTTGTAGTTTTAGCCATATATTTGCAGGTTCGCTTTCCTGTGAAATTATATGTATTTCTCAGCTTTAACTTCCACTTTTAATTGGTGACCTTCCCTTTTGACCTAATTAGTTGAATTCTCCTTGTGACTGTTAGGTGGATATGCAGCTGGATACTACAGTTATAAGGTAATATATTCTTTAGTTCCAACATTCCTGTAGTTTCCTCCATAGTTAAATGATGCCCTATTATTATGGTAATGAACTAATGATATGGGAAGTTTTGATCCCGAAAAATTGGAGTGTCCTAAAAGTTTATCTGCCCTCCCTCACTTGCTTTTGAAGGTTCACATGTGTTACTCAAACATTTAGCTTTCTAGAGCAAACAACCCCAGCTTGAGCTTGCTATTTATTCTTCCTCTTTTATTTCTTTTTGGAGGAAAAAGGAAAGAAAGAAAGAATTTTTTGCATAATTTATTTTCTTTCTTTTTTTTCCCTCTCTTTTTGTTTATCCTTTGTTGCATTCAAAAGTAAAATTCTTAATTGCAGTGGGCGGAGGTACTCTCTGCAGATGCTTTCTCAGCTTTCGAGGATGCTGGATTGGATGACAGCAAGGTATGCGTGCAGAAAATGCTTTCCAGGACTGACCTTAAAAGCGTTGTTACTGATTGTGAATTTTAATTTATTGTCCTTTCTTTATATGCATTGTCTTATTGATTATTGTATTTGTGCCTGCTTTCCATGAATTGCATTACTACCTCTTGAAAAGATTTAATTGGTTGTTTATTGCATTATGAATCCGCAATGTAGCCACTGAAAATAGGATGTTATCATGATTTCTTAAGATGCTATAAAGCTTTATCGATGATTGATGAATTACAATTATTGAGTTGTGGATATCAGTAAAATGGAGTTAGATGTGGAAATTCTAAAATGGTCTTAATACGGGATCCTTAATTCATATTCAGGATTTACTTCCCTGTTAGGATTATTCCATAAATATACTGATTTGCTGTTCATTATGTTACTTCAAGTTTTGTTTTATTAATGTTTACGGAAAACCGACCCCAAATTTTTGGGATAAAGGCTTAGTTGAGTTGAGTTGAGTTAATGTTTACGGAAAACCTATTAGTACACTAGCCATCGAAGCAGAGCTTCTTTAGTTTGCATACCAGATGAGTATTGCATGGAATAAATAAGCTTTATTATTGTTGCAGGCTGTCAAGGAAATAGGACGCAAGTTCCGGGAGACCATTCTTGCTCTTGGAGGTGGAAAAGCACCATCAGAGGTCAGAGGATAGAAGCTATATTTTTCCTTGCATATCATTTATTATTGCTTCCTTCCCTTGCAATTAGCTGATGCGAAGCCTGGATGATCATCATTTTTTTTTTGCTGCATATTTATGTGGTTCATCAAAATTTCCAGACATCATGGCTTGCCCTTATGCAGTCCAGTTTTCAGTTTCTTCAATTTGACCTTCACATGTTATGATGTTGCATCCAGGTTTTTGTAGAATTCCGCGGACGCGAACCATCACCAGAGGCCCTGCTTCGACATAGTGGTTTATCATCAGTTACAGCCTCAGCATAACTTAATACTGTTCATCTGTATTCTCTCGGTGTATATGGATTCTAAATGATATGCGGGCATGTTCATTAGGCCTTCAAATGCTGTGCACTGATGATCATGGGCTAAATTCAAAGAGAATTGTTCAATCCCTTGTTTGGTTCAATTGGTAGATTTTAAATGTGCAAGATCTTGAAAATAACAACTAATTGCTTTCCCCTTTGATATCTGCTTTTATTGGTCGGTCCTTCTGACTTTTGGTTTTTGGTTGCATGAAATAACTTTTAATGTCTTGCTGGTGCTCTCACGTCGTTGAAAAACCAGATTAAACCAGTTCAGTTTCTATCCGATTCAAATTGCGGTTCTAATTTTGATTTTTAATGATTTCGGTTCGAAAACAGTTTGCTCTACGTGGCGCTCTCAAAAGCTGCCATTTTTTTTAACAAAAAAAGTTTGAACGGAGTCAAAACTGATAGTTTGAACTTTCAATTTAAGTCCGATTCGATTCAAATTTAATTCACAATGCAGAAACGAGTCTATAAATCCTAGGAGTTTTCAGATTCGATCTCTAGAGAAGGCAAATAAAGGGATTAGTATGATTCTAGAATGGAGACAAAAATATCTTTTTATAATAATTGGCCAAATGGATATTAGCTTAATTTGGATTTTGCGCCATAATTAAGCACTCTTTAGTTCCCTCTAGGCTCTTGTATAATTATTTATCGAATAAAAAAGTCAACCGACCAACAAACCAGTCGACAGTGGCAGAAGCCTGCAGTTCTTGCTTTAGGTCTCTGAAGATCGAAACAGGGAGAGAAAAAATGGCAAGAGCTGGAGGGATTACAAACGCTGTCAATGTAGGGACAGCAGTGCAAGCCGATTGGGAAAATCACGAATTCATCTCTCCCACTTTCCTCAATGTTCGTCGCCTCTTCGAATTCCTCCTCCAATTTGGTAATTTCCTTTTGTTTTCGTCTCCTAAGAGATCTTAGTCACATGGGATATATATATATATATACTCAACTCAACTAAGCTTTTATCCCAAAAATTTGAGGTCGGCTATATGGATTCGCTTTCTCCATTCTAAACGATTTTGGGTTAAATCTTAAAAAATGTGTAATGATTCTAGGTCATGTTGTACTACTTTCCTCCAAGTCAATTTAGGTCTACCCTTTTTTTTTCTTTCTATCCTCTAACCTAATGTGTTCTACTTGTCTAACTGGAGCTTCCGTATGTCTACGCTTCACATGACCAAACCACCTCAATCTCCCTTCTCTCAACTTATCTTCGATTGACACCACTTCTACCTTTTCTCTAATACTCTCATTACAGACTTTATCTAGTTTAGTATGGCCACTCATCCACCCTAACATTTTCATCTCTGCAACTCTCATCTTAGACGCATACGACTCTTTCAGTGCCCAACACTCACTACCATATAACATAGCCGGTCGTATAAATGTACGGTAAAATTTTCCTTTCAACTTATTGGGAATCTTACGATCACATAAAACTCCCGTGGCACGTCTCCACTTCAACCATTCGGCTTTAATCCTATGACTAACATCCTCCTCACATCCCCCATCTACTTGAAGGATTGAGCCTAGATATTTAAAGTGATAACTTTGGGACAATACCACTCTATTCAAACTAACTCCTTCCCTATCACCAGTTTGGCCTTCCCTGAACTTGCAATGCATGCATTCTGTCTTCGTTCTACTTAACTTAAAACCCTTTGACTCTAGAGTACTTCTCCAAAGTTCTAACTTTTTATTGACTCCTTCTCGTGTCTCATCTATCAGAACAATATCATCCGCAAACATCATTCACCAAGGAATATTCTCTTGTATATGTTTCGTCAATTCATCTAAAACTAATAATAAAAGGTAAAAGCTTATGGTTGATCCTTGGTGTATCCAATTGAGATCGAAAAATCTCTTGTGTCCCCTCCCACTGTACCCACAATAGTAGTTGCTCCTTTATACATATCTTTCAACACTTGTATGTACCTAATAGATACCCTCTTTTGTTCTAACACATTCCATAAGACATCTCTTGGAACACTATCATAAGCCTTTTCCAAATCAATAAAAACTATGTGTAGATCTTTCTTTACATCTCTATATTTCTCCATCAAGCTTCTAATGAGAAAGATCGCTTCCATAGTTGAACGACCGGGCATTAAACCAAATTGATTGAGAGAGATAGAAGTATCATGACGTAGTCGATGCTCCACAACTCTCTCCCACAACTTCATCGTATGGCTCATGAGTTTAATTCTCCTATAGTTTGAGCAACTCTGTATGTCTCCCTTATTTTTAAAAATAGGTACTAAAATGCTCTTCTTCCATTCATCAGGCATTTTCTTTGAATTTAGAATCTTATTAAATAATTTAGTTAACCATGCCACTCCCATATCTCCCAAACACTTCCACACTTCAATTGGTATTCCATCGGGTCCATAGGCTTTATCCACTTTCATTCTCTTAAGTGCTTCCTTTACTTCTAAAGATCTAATCCTTCTAGTATAATTCACATTCTTTTCTATCATTCTATAGTCTATATTTACGCTATTACCATTTTGACTATTATTAAAGAGATCATTAAAATAATTTCTCCATCTTTCTTTAATGTCCTCATCTTTCACCAACACTTTTCTTTCTTTATCCTTAATGCACCTAACTTGATTGAGATCTTGACATTTCCTTTCTCTCCTCTTTGCTAATCTATAAATATCTTTCTCCCCTTCTTTAGTTCCAAATTTCTCATATAACTTTTCAAAGGCCTGTGCTCTTGCTTGACTAACTGTCTTTTTTGCCTCTTTCTTTGCTATATTGTACTGTTCGTATGCCTCATTATTATCACATTTAAGTAATTTCTTATACCATTCCCTTTTTCTTTTCACTGCCTTTTGTACTTTCTCATTCCACCACTATCTCTCTTTTGAGGGTGGTCCATGTCTTTTAGACTCTCCAAGTACTTTTCTAGCTAATTCTCTAATCTTTAATGTCATTTGTATCCACATATCATTGGCCTCCATATCCAGCTTCCATACTTCGGACTCGAGAAGCTCATTTTTGAATTTCACTTGCTTTACTCCTTTGAACTCCCACCACTTTGTTCGAGCTACATTATTTATTCTGACCTTACTTAAATTGTTCCTAAACTTGACATCCAAGACCACCAACCGATGTTGACTTGTTAAAGCCTCTCCTGGAATGACCTTGCAATCCTTGCATAGAGCTCTATTTGTCTTCCTGGTTAAGAGAAAGTCGATTTGGCTTCTATGTTGCCCACTTTTGAAAGTCACTAAATGTGACTCTCTTTTTATAAAGTAGGTATTTATTAGTATTAGGTCGTATGCCATAGCAAAATCCAAGATTTTTTTCCCTTCTCATTTCAACTGCCAAAACCAAAACCTCTATGAACATTCTCATAACTTGTCTATCACTTTCTACATGTCCATTCAAATCTCCACCAATGAAAACATTCTCTTCATTCGGTATGCTTTGCATTAAATCATCCATATCTTCCCAAAATCTTTGTTTACTCTCACTGTCTAGTCCTATTTGTGGGGCATAAGCACTAACTATATTTATTGTTTCTCCTTCTAGTACTAGTTTTACTAGTATAATTCTATCTCCTACTCTTTTCACAGCTATTACTGCGTCTTTCAATGTCCTGTCTATGATTATGCCCACTCCATTCTTGTTTCTCTCCTTTTCGGTAAACCACAGTTTGTACCATAAATTACCCACTTCCTTACTTTTCTCTCTTACCCATTTAGTCTCCTGAATGCAAGCAACATTCACCCTTCTCCTTTTCAAAGTAAGCTCTATTAATTTTCCTATAAGTGATCCAACATTCTAAGTACCAACCCTGATACTCCTACTATCCTGCTCCTTCCTAATTGGTCTCCTTATATGATATCTTCCATTGTTTTCTATGTCTATATTGTATTCTGTTCCACTATCTGTTCTACTATCTGTCCTATGGACTAACTTTTTTACCCACACCCTGGGAATCCTTGCTCACTTAACACCACACCCGAGCACCCGAGCACCGGCATGGCATGGCGCGTCACTTTCGGTGCACGCCCTACACCTTTGCATATTTCTCACTACATTCGGACTCCGATGTAGCGCGTCATTAGTAGAGAACGCCCCAATATTTATATTATTTGAATTTTTGGCTAGTGTAAAATTTTCCTATCGCAAATTTCTTGGCTAGTGTAAAATTTTCCTGAATATCAGGTGACAACCGTCCTTAATAGAAAAATTAATAGAACTTCTGGATACTTTGAAAAAAGAGGAAGAAAAAGGATAGGGGCGAATATTGCTTGCATTAATGCTAGGAAAGAAAAAGTAAGTAAATGGGTAATAGCAGCATCTCACCCTTCTCCTGAACGTAAGAACGTACGATGTAAAGAAATTTTTAAGCTGTTTATCACCTGTCGCAACCTTCATCCTTTACGCACACACACAGATTACTACCAAGAGTATATTGGTGCTTGATACGCTGGAGCGATGTCTAGAGGTCCTCGAAGCCCAAGTGGGTACTGCAACTGCCAACCCTTCTCTTCTTACTACGTGATTTTGATTTGATGGATGGTGTTATTTTGTAGTGATTCTGCTTCCATGTAAGCGCTCCATCTTGTCTGTAATTCTGCTTGTTAACTAAATATACTTGATCTTGTATGGTATCCCTTTTGAGGTAATATATGTGTCTTCTCTTTGTGCCTCATTTTGGTGCATGTTTATGTTTAGCATTTATTTATTATTTTTTTTAATAGAATGGCCCTATGTTCTTTGAACATCTAGCGTTCGATGGATAGAATTTTGTTTCAGAATTCTTTAATGTTGATTTAATTATTCTTGGCTAGTGTAAAATTTTCCTGAATAATTGCTGCACAAATTTTCCTTGGTAGTTGTTTACAATTTACAGACTACCATTTGAAATAGGCATTTACTGTAAAAAGCGTGAGATGCTGACTGGGATTCATGTAAAGTAATTCGACCATAAGCCATTTGATCATAGAGCACACAAGGCTTCCAATCTTGTTAATTCTTAGTTGATGGCAAGTTTGCTCACCTTTGAGGGATTTTTTTTTTTTTAAATCTGAAGTTGGTGTTTGTTATACCAAGAATATCATTTTTTTGAAAATCATGGACCCATATATTTTTATGAAAATCATGCCTTTCAGTAGTTGGTTTTTCTACATTTGCTGCACGCCATTGGCCCATTGCTGATGCTTGATATCCTAAGAAGTCGTGGGAAGAGTCTTCGTGCTGGCAAACAGTAGTTTGATTATCTAGGAGGAAGGGAAATTCATACACACTGATGCTTGCATCAAATAGAACTGTATGTTTCTGTATGAACTGTGAAATCCCTCAATTGAAGCAAACTGAACTTAAACAAACAGTTCATGTAACATTAATCCTTTTGTTAGATTTGGTTCAACATCCATGCCTGACTCTAATATTTGGTAAAGCCAAACCCACTAAGATCTGAACATTATAGGTAAACCAAGACCATTTGAGAATTTTGGAAATACTTGGATAAAATGGTCTTGATTTCTAGTTTTGAGAAATTTTAATTATATTTGTTAGATACCTTTTCTGGCGTGCAATGTATTATGAGAACATACCCAATTGATTCAAGTAATTAATTGTCCTGAAGTCATTGGAATGAATTTGAAAGTATAAATCTCAATTTAGATATTGAGTTCTTTAACAGGTCTTCCTGTTTTAAATAAAAATAAGTTAGATGCTTTGACTGATTTTTATATCTCCTGCTGCCAAGATAGACAATGATCTACCATCACCTAGTTTTTAACGATTTATCCTAATCTTTATGGTTGTACTTCTAATGTAATGCAAACCCATGATACATAGAGTAAACTTTTTATTGCAAAAGGTAGATTCTTTAACTTGACTATTAAGGGAAAATTTGAAAAACTTGAATTTAATGGAATAGATGGATGATCTCTCATAAAAGAGCATTGGGAATAATCCTCAAATTTCCCTTCTGTAATTCATCATATGCTGCAACTAAACTGACAATAGTTTTCCAATTATTATCTTCTGAACCCTTCTACTATCTTGGTTCTGGAGGAGCCATCGCTTGTGTGTTAATCGGTGAAGGTTCTGTTGGGGTTGGAGTGGGTGGTGGTATAACATTCTTCTTGTCTGTGACTATCGAGAAGCGATTGGAACCTCCCAAGCTGTACCCCCCTATGCTGTCTATGGACTTCATATACTCAGATGCATTGTTCTCTATGATCAAAGCATCTTCCAATTCCCTAACAATGTCAGCCATGCATGGTCGATAAGCAGAGAAGGGCTCAATGCATGCCAATGCAGCCTCAACCACTCTCCACATTGCCTCTGCATGATATGCTCCCTTTATGCTAGGGTCCACAATTTCATCAATCTTTGACTCCCTTATAAAGGGTTTTGCCTGCAAGCATAGTTTTTCTTTTTGTTTAGAATGATATTCAGATCTTTGATACCTAAAAGAAAAGGGGTAGGTGGGAAGGGTTGTGGGGGGAGGAGGAGGAAGAGAGAGAGAGAGATCAATGCAGGCAATAATATCAGGCTTCAGGAAGTAATGAGTTAAGTCATAAGGTTGTTAAGATTAAATATGGCATCTGGAAGAGAAGCATAATAAACATAATTCCCTTTAGGCAGGAGCAAGCGTGAACATACCCATTCAACCAAGCTCCATTCATTCCGTGGCCTGTGGATGTTGAGAGGTTCCCGAGCACTTACAATTTCAAGGAGAACCACCCCAAAGCTAAAGACATCACTTTTTGCTGATAGATGCTGCGTTGAATAGTACCTGAATGATAGAAATATCAAATAGGATTTAGTGACGGAAATTTTTTAAGGTTATTATGGCTTCCTTTTGAAAAGCTTGTGACCAGCATTGACATCCCATTCAGCAACATAAACTTTCTTAGCAGCTGTGGAGAAAACATCCAATGTGCATTTGTTTGTGAAGGGTTACATAAGAGACAATTGTTGATTGAAGCATTATATTTCTTGCTCGTGGTAAAGGAAGAAAATAAAACTTGAGATAGAGCAAGTTAAAGACTCAAGAAATATAGAATTGTGGTGTGAAGTCCGTATAAGTTTATTTGAGACTGTGTTTAGTTTTTTCTAGCCCTTACAGACTCCTATATTTAGGCTTATTTAGTTAAATTATATGCTGTTGCAGTGTATTTGTAATTTTAGCATTCAAGGAGATCATATTATTTTCAACTTTGCTGGAATAGCCTGGGTTTTATTATCTTGTGTCGTATTTTGAGTTGTAATCCAGTCTTTCATTATGTTGTAGGGGTCCTAGGAGTACCTAGCCTTTTATCTTTTGAGTTTTGTAGTTGGAATCAAAGTCCCTACGTGGTTTAGGAATAATAGAAACCTCTATATTTATCCTTGTAATCTCTTTTAACAAGCAGCTAATTTAAAGACTTTTCCAGTTGCTTTTTGGGGTCGTACGATGCTATACGAACTCTAACTGAGATGTTTGTTATAGGAAATCAGCTATGTATCATGTAAATATTGTTTTCCTAAATTAGCTGGCATAGCTATAGGGATATATTCCTATTTAGTTCCTAAATAGGTTGCATAATTATAAGCATTCTTGTATATAAATATGCATCCCTTTCATTATTGGAATATGCAGAATTTTTCACAACAATGTTGATGGGATCTTTGGATGTGATACATATGGAATTCTAGGAATGAAATTGGAATCTTGCAGCTTTTTCATATTCTCTAGTAAGCTTCAATGCTAGTAAGATCTGAACTTTTTTTTCTTCAATGCTTACCTGTTCTACATCAGTAAGCATAGCTGATTGAATTTCAAATTGATATTCGAGTCTATGAAATGTGTACTTACTCTGGATCCAAGTAGCCAGCAGTGCCTCTTACTTCCAGAGAAGCACCACTGTCCCCTTCCTGAGGAGCATATTTTGAGAAGCCGAAGTCTGCCACCTTGGCATTCATGCTTTGATCTAGAAGTATGTTGCTTGACTTTACATCTCTGTGTATAATGCAACGGCCAGAAAATGTATGAATATGTGTCAAACCTGAATAATGAAAAATATCCTTTAAACATTCTCATATTTTTCAGTTGTTGTCAATTACAAATGCATAAAAAAAGTTAAGGGGAATAAACCAAAAACAGGACCTGGGTTAATCAAATAATGTGATTTTGATAAACTTGTGTCAGAATATAGTGTTAACTGGAATTCACTTTTTATTGACTGGAATCCATAGCATAGAATATTTTTTTATGATCTACTATATCATTTGCACACTTGTTGTATGTCCATTACTCCTTCCCTAATAACAAGAGAGAATTTTCTGGTGACATGGTTGATTTCTCGCTTTTTTAGGGCCGAATAATCTCTGATCTTTAATTTGTGGATCTCCGCCTCCAATTTTTTATATTAGAAAAGTTTTTCCTTAATGTGCATTTGCTAATCAATCCAGAATTTAGCTGATCTCCGATAGTCACTGTTTTACTGACATCAAATTTCCTAGAAAGTATCTTTGCACTTCATTCTGTAGCTGGTCACAATCGTTACTTAGAGCAGTCTTTTCAATTAACAGAGTTGTTGCCTGAATAGAATAAATTTTAGATGTCAATACAGCGGTCTGCTTTTTCCATGCTCCTTCAGCTTTTGTATAGTTGGGCAACAATAACCACACCATCTGACATTATTATTTTTTATCTTGAATCTATATGGTTGCGTCGCAATAAACATTTTAGAATTGAAGATAACACTTATTATTGCAAATTTCATCACTTATAATTGAGAACTTCATCTTATTATTGCAAACTTCATCTTTCACATCCAGGTCTTCAAAACTATATATGAAAGGAAGGACCATGTGGATTTGTCCCCTATATTTTTAGGATCGGGTGTGGCTTGTATAATCCATTACATGCCTGTGTCCTGATCCAGAGTGATAACCCTAGTTAGACCTGTTTATCTTGTTTGGCCATCTTTATTTTGATGCAGCATTTAGCTATGCATGCCCTGAAGCTACATTTGTGTCAAAGTGTTCCTTTTCACCGGCAAACTATTCTTAGTGAGCCTCTTGTATTTTTTGTGAAGAGCAGAAGTCAGCACTGACATGTGCTAAATTGTTGATGCTCATAGATTGTATCTAATAGTGTCACAACATTGCTCCCACTTCACAGACAAAATTCTAGAATTAAATGCGTGTTTTTATGTTGCCTGTGAGTGTTCCTTGGTGAGTGGTCAGCTCTCCTGCTTTAAGGGGCATTGGTGGAAATTATGTGACTGTTTTTAACTGAGACCTTGGATCTTATATTCATAACACAGTAATGTTAGTCTAGGAAAAAAGTTGAGCTTAATTTTCATGTCAGATTTTGGTATTCGGGTAGAAGTTGAACACTAGAAAATAATAAATGCTTAATATCCCTACTAATTACTTGCCTCGAGCAGCACCAAGAGCAATAGAAAGTCTGGTTGGCCAGTCCAGAGTTTTCCTTTTAGCTGCTTCCCCTGTTATGCAAATAGTTATTAAAAAGAGATGAAAGTTGAAACAAAATAGATAGGGCTTTTGATGAGAAGTACAAGTAGATAGGGCTTTTGATGAGAAGTACCATATAGGCGATCTTGCAGAGAGCCATTGGACATGAATGGATAAACAAGGATTTGTTGGTCATTTTCACAACAATAACCTAGAAGGGGCACCAGATTCTCATGACGGATAGATGAAAGAAGGTTTAGCTGTGGCATACATTGGCAATAATTGTCAGTTGGTATATATTTTAGATAGACTGAAATCCTAATTGTGGAGTTATGCAGAATGGAGATCTACTTTAATCTGCTTTTATTTTCCCTGATAAAAAAATTTATATTGAATGGATGACGGACCAAGAAATGTTAAGAAGGGATGTCATTTGATTAAATCTGAATGATTGTTATGATACACTAATTTCTATTGGAAAGTGGATACAATTGCAAGAGTGAAATGGAAAGTGATAAGATGATTCCTGGCATATCTATGGGCCTAGAAGAATGTTTCTATTTGACATAGGAAAAATAAATTTAGAGCTAGTATGTAATAGACAGAAAATTACAATACAAGTGCTTTGTTATACCTCATTTTCAAATTCCCGAGTTCCTTGAGTTGAGGTGGATGACCGGACCTTCACTGCCACCTCTTGACCATCAGGTAGTGTGCCACGGTATACTGATCCAAAACCACCTTCACCTATCAAGGTTTTATACTTGTGGGTGGTATTCTCTATGTATTCTAGGGTAAACATTTGAATAGTTATCGACTTCAAAGCTACATCATCCAAGCTTGGCAGAGAGAAAATGGCATCTGCATATGTAGGAAACTTTTGTTGAGACTTGAGAGATGCTTATTTTGCCCTAGGAGTATAGGACACATTGCAAAAGAATATTTTATTGACCAAAACAACAGTTAGCTGTAAAGTTGATTGAGCAATAAGCATACTATAGACGTGTGAGTGCATGTATGTAAAAATTTATGTGTGCACTGCACATACAAGTACTTGCACTTGCTTTTGTCATCCCTATGCATTTTAAACTGGATGGAATTTTTTTGTTGTTTGTAGTACTGCTTTGTATGTCAAGATGATAAGATCTTTGATTGTACTTTATATGCTTCTTTATTCAAGTTTTTCTAGGCATGTTTGTAAATAATTTCCATAGAATGGAAGAAATTCTGGGCGATTATATCCTATAGATGATATCTCTGCATGTACCACGTTAGATTATAATGGACCTGAAAATAACACAAACCAACTCAGGTTAATGTATTTGTGATAAACAGATAAAACATACCGGGAACTGAAATTATCTAAACTTGAAGATCTAAGTTAGAGGCAGATGCTATGATTTGAGACTGTCAGCCAACATTAATGATGAATTTACTCACTCTTTGTCATAGGGAGTAGTTTTACATCAAGGTTTCCCATAGCCATGAACTTTTGTCTGTAAATGCAAACAAAAGCAAATCCAAGTGCCAATATGAAGGATCCACATGCGACAGTGCCTATGACAATTCCTTGTATTTTACTTGTTGATCTTTGTTCGACACATGCCTCATAACTGAAACATAATACTTGGGTATTAGATATATCTTCCATTCTTGAATAATGAATACTGAATCTTTATGTGCACTGTTAAGGCATAGATTTTCAATGTCATACTCTGTAGCAAGTCTTGAGCAGTTAAAACTGAGAGACGCAGTGCTGAGAGAATTGCCTCCACAGTATCTGGGGGAGCCAGGATGTGAGTGGTTAATTAAACATTCAACAGTAAATTATGGAGGAAGCTCCATTTAGATAGACACTTTCTTTTAACATATTAGGAAAAAAAAAAAAAAGGCTAGCAACTTACAGTATTGTCAAATTTGGAAGCGAGGTCAAAGAATTTGGAAGAGATCCATCCAGTTCATTGTGGCTTAGATCCCTGATAAATTGAATGTAAATCAGACAGTGGCATGTACTGTTGTAATTAATATGAATATTTGCAACACTAAAAAACTTCATGCCATAAAACGTGGAAATTATGCTGTACATGGTCATTCAAGTATGAGGAAAGAAGAAAGAAGATAGAAGACAAATTAGTATTTCTTAGCACTAGGGTAGAACTTCATAATTCTTAGTTCTCACATTCCTTAAAAGCTTGCAGATACTATAATGTCAATAGAAAGCTATTAATCTGATAGCTAAAGAAGAAAGAGATGGACAATTACACTGATGTTAACTTGGAGTACGATGGGAATTCTGGTATCTTTCCAGTAAATTCATTGTTGCTAACATTCCTATGTGCCAAAAACAGATGAGAAACTATAGTTACTACCAAGAAGAAAACCAATATAAGAATGACGATAGATAACAGCAACATAAATCTTACAATTGCATTAGGTTGTTCAGCCTAGTAATATTAGCTGGAAGCTTCCCACGTAGATGACTTGAGGAAATATCCCTGGAAAGCATCTCAAATTAGAATATTACAGTGGATAGAAAAGAGAAGAATTGATGGGAAAAGTAAGTGCTCTGACAATAAAGGCATAAAAGTTTAGCTTCAATTTTTGTTAGTTACATTAAATCATACTTGTCTGGTATTCATTTGTCATGAAATTTTACTAAGAAGAACAAAAATAGATATAGAACATACAAAAAGATGATTTTTTTTTAAGGCACTTCAAATATCATTAATAAATCATTTGATTCATCTAACAAATAATTTTAAACCATAGGGATACCTTTTCCAAATGTAAATTTAATGATATTATAGTAATGATACTAAAACAATTGAAAATTGAGAACTCATGGTACTAATATGACCAAAAAAATTTTGTCCCTTGACCGTGAACTGTAAGGTACTTTTTTTTTTTTTAACTTTCCCAAAATGAGAAGTACCCTTTTAAGTTTTAACATGAATGTATAGAATCTCATGTAAGAACCATGATAGTTTCCAGTTTCCCCAAAGAAGAACGGAAGAACTTACAGGCTGGTGATCACTTTGGCCCCATTCATCGGTTGGCATGTCAGACCTTTCCAAGGGAGGGGTAGACATGGGTCTCCTGACCAACTCTGCAACAGTTGATTTTCTTTATTATGCGAAAGCAGTTCATCTCTCACCATCTTTATTGTGTCCACTGAAAGAGACCAATTTAAGTAACAGTAGGCAAAACACATTGACTGAACTATACCATTATTGAAGCATAAAAGAAATCAAATTTTGGGTTTAATACGTTGCAACTCTTGAACTTACCGTCTTGCTGGTTAGTTCCTTGAATCCATGGGTACACTTGTAGGATCTCATAAGCATTTAAAATGGGCCCAAAGACAGACCTATTTGTGACCTTGACTAGGGTCAAATTTAGAGACCCTTTTGCTGTGACATTCAGTTCAACTACATTATAATGTGATCCATTGGCCTGTATGTCAAATTCCTTCTGGTGAATCTCATTGTTAATGTATATGTTAAACACCCTTTGTTGAGGTTTTATAGTGAAATTAAGCTCAAGAAAGTAGAGGAACAGAGTGTAGTTGTGGTCTTCTGCATCAAGGCTCCTGTGTAGGAACTCCAATCTGTCTGTATGTGTTAGTGCTGTTTGGAGAACTTTAAGAGGCACTGTTGTGCTATCATTAAGGATGTTGGATGTAGCTGGTGTCGGATCTGGTGATATCAAAACTGTATTGTTGTCGAGTTTTTCCCAAATTCTATCAGAATAATCATCTGGGTACCTGAAATGGGCAAGTATAAAACTTAAGTAATATGATTTTAACATTCACAAATATGTTGTTATTATAATGTTGCCTTACCATATGCCTTCTCTTTTTCTTCTGCTGTACAAGATAATAATACAAGATTCCTACAACTCACTGATTTTTACAATTCAGTTTATGACTTTATGTATACATTTTCTTGAATTTGAAAGGAAAAGGTCATGAGTTTATTATAGAAATGGTTATGGTTTGGTGTTTACTTTTCTAAAAGAAGTTCAGGAAGGGGATGAGGGTGAAAGCCTGTATTGGGGTGGGGTGGATAAATTCAATCTTTTCATTGTAATATATTTGATATATTCAATAAACTTTTCTGATTTCCTTTTATTATTATTGTTATTATTATTATGAGGTATTTTGCTTCAATCTCTTTGGCTTTAGGATTAATAGTTTTCCCCCCTTATCCTACACGTGAGAGGGGATATTTTGTGGTGTTCTGAAGAGAGCTAGTGCTAGTGGCACTATGGTGTCATTTAGTTAAATATACTTTTGTCAAGACTGTTATCTGAAAGCTCGGGTTTTTCATTTGTGTTCTTTCACAGGCCCTTCCAAATGAAAGAATAGCTCTTGCTTCATTTTGGTTTCAAATGTCCTTGTTAGTGGTGTATTAGGAGACATGCATTGCTTTCAGGGCTTCATATAATTCTACTTGTTTCAGAATTTCTATTTATATCCATTTCAGCAGACAATCTTTACTTTTTCCTTTCCAAGAAAGAGCTGACGTACCTGATATCATCTACTGCATTTCCTACATCAATTCTGCTAACCAATTTCAAAACATCAGAAGCTTTTCCCTGTATGTTTAAATACTCCGAATATTCCAGGGGCCTGAGTTCAAGCTGTGAAATGTATGGGTATCCCTTGTCATGCAGTAAGCAAAAATCTATATACCGATGTGTAGCTCTAAAAATGCCCTCGACTGTCAAATTCTCAACTGTGTTCACTGTGCTTATTTGTGTGACACCAATCAAAACATCAAAGGAGCACAAAGATTCCACTGAATCTCCATAAAGAAATGTAACCCTTATTAGATAGTCTTGGTCCTTATTTGTTGATAAGTTATAACATCTCTTCCCTGAATCAATTTTGAAAACCCGAACGTCATAGCTTGTGGAATTTGCTTCTGCCCTGGTTATATGTCGGCAACTTGCTTCATCTGGGAACCATCCAGAATCTGACATCCAACTTATTTTGTTGTCATCTGTAGAATTTGATGCAGCGCAACATTTGATGCTCACAAAACCTGCATGAAATACCAGGTTTAGTGTTTGGTTCAATTATATTATAAACCTAGAATTAATTTCACATAAATTCTACCTAGAATTCATTTAAAGTGAATTATATTGTTTAATATGACAACTTAAAATATAGAATTCAATTGAATTCTATATAGATCACGTTTGGTATAATTTCATAATCAAAATTCATTTATCATCACTTTCTAAATTACCCTCAATAATAAAAATAAAAAATTATAATATTCTACTTTTATAAAAAAAAAATCTTATATCTAATAAATTTATAATATTGACAAATACATAAAATAATTAACAATATATTAATAAATATAAAATAAATTCACATGTCTCGTAATACAGGAGATTTATATAATATACATAGTGTCATTATTAAATGTATAATAAATTTAGATATTAAAAAGATAGTATAAAAATATAAAATATTTTATATAAACATATTAATTACAATTTAACTTTTTTGTTAAATAATAGAAACATATTAATTGAAAAAGAATTTAAGGAATGAATAACAAAGGCCAACTACTACTTTTTTTTAGCATTCTTTTTTTTTTTTTTTTAAATTTAGAAGGTGAATAGGTGTGGGAAATTAATAAAAATGTGAAATAAGTAGAAGTGGGTGATTTATAGCAAATTTTTTGATAAGGGCATTTTAGTTCAAAAAATATTATTATTTTAGCTTTGAGGAATTCATTTCAAATTCTATTATAAGTAAATTCATGAAATTGAATTCTAAATTATATTCAAACCAAATAGATAAATCATGCAAAATTTTATGGAATGGAATTAAACCGAACATAACCTATTATGATTGTTGAGATACTATCTTGATTTACTCCTTTTTAGTTGTATTGTAGGCTAATTATAGATTATAATCAGCTGTAAATACGTAATTAGAATCATTGTAATTTTGATTATCTTCCCATTTTGTATTCTTCAAAGATGTATAAAAGCATACGAAGCCTGACAGATTGAATCAAGCTTTTCCACCACAATTTCTCCTCTTCTTTAATTTCAACGTTTTTCCAGGGCACTATTAATAAAACTATTCCAGAATTTTTATGTGGTATACTTTGTTTATTTTAATTAAGATCATGCTAGTAAAACTCAAAATATACTACTTGATTTCTGATCAATTGTTTGTTTCACATCTTTCAAGGAAGATCTAGTTTCTGTAGTGATTAGAATCGTGATTAGAATCCTCCAGTATCTAGCAGATTAGCTGCAAACTCATGGTTTTGAAATATATTATTAATGGTCGACCAGAATTGGTGTTCATTACATGAAACATGCCTGTAAGTTTAGGTTTACCATTTTAACATTTAGAGCAGATTGTGAGATCAGGAAAAATTAAACAAATTATGCATTAGAAATCAGTTCTACAAAATGAAATTTCTCCAGGCAACTTTCAGAAGAAAAGATCATTATTTATCAGATTCCAGGGTTTTACCAAAGTAAAGATTAAACATGATGAAACCTGATCTGAAATTTTATATGAAGAATTTGTCAAGAATTTGAACTCTTCCATATGCATTTAACAATCATGAGACTTCAGCCAATTTAGGAGAAACAGTACTAACCTTCTTCTGCACAAATCAATGGAATAAGTATGAACAGGCAAACAGTAAAACACTCGACACTTTTTACAATCCAGTTATGCATTCCCATCATCTTCTCATCTTAAACGGAGCTCGCCCCATCTGGTCATCAAACTCATAATCAGACTAGCCGCAGGTTGTGAATTTTCCTGTACTCCACTAGCTCAAACCTGCAGTTTTCTTGTGTGAGTGAACCTATAGAGACAGATTTAGCTATATTCTCTCTGATGCTTGAAATTGAAATCCAAACAAGAAACCACGGCAACAACAGAAGGGCATCAGAGAGGAGAAAATTTTGAGGAAAAAAAGGTTGATAACAAAGGTTTGACTTCAAATATAGAAATTAGAGAAGGAAGGAAGATAGATGAGAAGGAGCTTGAACTAGATTAGAATAATCCAAATTTGATAATCACTTTATGATTATTATTATTATTATTATTATTAAAAAATATGTGATTTGGTGGTGTGGGTCTAATCATTTATATTCAATTAATCAAGGTTTGATGTTATTGGGTGGAGCCACCTTTCATTTTTGTCTGTCTCTTTGTCTGTTACCATGCATGAAACATCATGGAAATACCAGTTTGGTTCCTACAGTAAAACTCCGTCTATTACGGTTACGTAAATTATTGGAAATTGACGTGTTTGACAGATAGGAAAGAAAATTTTCTAACAGCTAGCTAGTGTTCTACTTGGTCAATTTATACGTTGGACCATCAACTTGTTTCTTTTGTCCTTTAATCATAGTCATTTTATAATCTGAATCTGATGATTTGTGAAATTTCACAGTAACCGTTTTAACGGTTCTTGCAAGGTTCAAAGAAAAGACCATGAATAATTTAAGTATCAGAAAGTTGTTCTTGTCTTCCAATTTAATCATTTATCATAATGATTTCTTTAACTTCATTTGCTATGATTTGTTCCAACTTCAAAGCAAAAAATGGAATTTTATGACTGTTTAAATAAGTTGAATGTTGTCTTCCATTACGTTGGTCCAGTTCACACTTGAGTTTGTTGTTACAGAATGAAGCAAGCCAAGGGCTTTTGTGAATGGTCTTTATGTTATACCAACCTGGGAATAGTTCAATGAAATTTGGGTTGTTTTTACTTGGGAAATGATGAAGGAATCATAAATTTATTTGGGTTTCATTGCGATTACAAATGTGATAAAATAATATTTATATCTCATGATGTGGATTTGAGGCTCATAAAGGACTATTAAAATGGTATCCTTGCATTTACACCCTCACTTAATTCTGATGTCAGAGTTGAATCTTCTTTTCAAGGACTTGGGGACTTAGCAAATTAAGGAAATTTTTTTTTTAAAGAAATAGATGGTTCATTGATAGAAAAATACCAGACAAAGTTAAGCCCAAAGCAATACAAAAAAGTCTCTCTACAAGCCCAACCTCCAAGCTCTATCATAAAGGTTCCACCAAGCCGATCACCCAAGCCCAACCCACCATCAAAAACCCCGGGATTTGGTGGGTATTTGACTCGCAGAAGAGGATCTGGCCAAATACTTAAAGTAGCACTGCTCATGTACACAAGAACGAAAACGTCGAGCCAACAATCGCTCGAGAAAAGCAATGAACTCGAATGCATAACTTGAGGAGGACCTGCACCAGAGAAAGCCAAGCAACTCTATTGAAGCCCAAGGAAAGTCCCCGCGCAAAACAACAATTGCTTCCCTAATAGGACTAAGTCAAGAACCTTTGTTCACCACTTGAGAAGCAGATTCGAGGGAACTACAATAAAGCCAATTGAAGACCAAGGCATGGAATCAGAGATACAACAAACCGACATAGACGTTGCACTGAGGGTGAAGATGGTAGAGCTTAAACGGCAATGTGCCATGAGAGGCTAAGCCGACTAAAGACGCCAAGGATACCATCTTCTACATCCTCAGACCCTTAGACAAGCAAACATCACACTCGACTGCTAGAAGCACACAAACAGCCCTTACCAACTTTCAAAGAATCACCCTCACGGCCTCACCGTTAACTCAGTTGCTGCAAACTAAACAAACCCAAACAACAAAAATTATTTACACCCCAACTTGGTGGCACGGAAGGTGTAAACCCACGCACAGAAAAGGAGGAAGCTCCCCCGTTTAATAGGGGAAACAGGTAGAAAAGAGAACAGAAAAAGAGAAAGGAGGAACAGCTTACAGAGAAAAACAAAGCATAGAGAGTATTAGAAGAGAGAGGTTTTGTATTAGTAAAGGATCAGTTAAATGTGTCTGTTAGTGTTAAGAGAATATTAGGATTAGGATATATGAAATATAAATATAGAAAATATTGAAATCGGTGTGTGGGGGGGCCACCACCACCACCACCACACCCCCCACCACCACCCACCCCCCCACCCCCCCAACCCCCTCCCACAAGCCCCACCTCCCATTTTTTTAATACATATTTTTTTTTTTAATAAATATTAAGATATATAATATATATATATATATATATATATATATATATATATATATATATATATATATATATATATATATATATATATATATATATATTTTAATAGTTTAATTAAATTAAAAATAATAAAAAAAAATAGTTTATAGACTAATTATAAATAGATTAAATATTAAAAAACTTTTTTTTTTCATAAAATTTATCTCTTATTTTATTTTTTTTTAGTTAATTTAGTTAATTTGAAAAAAGAAGAAATTATTCAATTCAAAAACATATGAATCTTCATATCCTATATTTTTTTTTTGATGTCTCTTTATAGCATGTTTTACTTAACATTTAACGTAATACTAAGGTTAAGTATTAATTTTAACTAGTATAGACTTTTTTTTTGTGTTTTTTTTGATTATTTAAAATTAATAAAATATATGATTTATTAAAAAACAATAAATTTTAATTTTAATAAAATTGTAAATTATAAAATTTATTAATTATAATAATTATATTTCTATTTAAATTTTGACTCTTCTATATTGAATCATGCTTCCAACCCTGTATAGGGGAATGGAGTTTTTAACTTGGATGATTGCTTTGATGTTGAATGTGGTTATGTAGCAGATGATGATGGGTTTACCAATACAAGAAATTCAAAGCAAGAGTTTGTTGGCTGTTTCTGCGCATCTCACTTGGTCTCTTTGATTAGCTTGCTAGTTGTATCTTCTTGATGCTTTCACTTTTAGTTTGAATTGTTCTTGGGCTGTAAATATGGTTTAGGCCTATAATTAATCTGTTTTCTCTTCAGATTTTTTCACTTAGTATATTTTATTATAGGTCGGTTGTTGTGGATGGGTTATATGCTAAGTTCAAGGACTAGAATATGCCTCCCTCTATGCTTATAGCAGTTGAATTAAGTACAGAATGAGTTAATCTAATTAAGGTTCTTTTAAGCGGCCTATGACTTACGCCTCTTACCACATATAATATTAAAAGATTTGTCAAATTTTAAATTTAGTTTTAATTATTACGAATCATTAAATATAGATTTTATATCATAATTAATGTGTGTGCAATATATAGCTGTACACTTGACCTAGCTGGTCCAAGTTATCCACAAGAAGCTCTGCCCAGCAAGGTAAGCAACTATGCATCGATGCTTGCTATGGTTGGCAAGTATATTCCAAGCATTAAACTTTGTCTATTGCTGATATATATATATTTATATTCGATAAAAGGTACTTTCATGGCAGAATTTTAAATTTCTACCCATTAGAGTTTAACAATTTTTTTAATGCATCATTAAAACATATTATCCAAAAACTTTAATATGCTATTGATCTTATCTTTTAATTTTGTTAATAATATCATCAACTTCAGAAATGAGTATATATATATATATATAATTCATCATCATTATTTTTTTGTGCTTTATTGTGAAATTTTTGAAATTATTTAAATATTGTTTAAGACAAATTTATCTATAAATATATAAAGAACTTTTTTTTAGTAGGAGAATGGAAAGTGAAAACTTAAACATGAGTCTGTCGAGTGAAAAATATATCTTTAATTACTGAATCAAGTCAAGTTAGGGCAAATTATTAGGTGTACTTGGTGTATATACACTTTCACTCACAAAACAGTGGATCCTACATTCCTATTTTTATGTTATAATTGCTTTTATATGAGTATGTAGTGCACCAATTTTTAATGTATGAAGAGTACTCTATAATTTATTTCAAGTTAGCATGTAATTGACCTAATATCCTAAAAGTTAGGAGATGTATTATTGATACAAACAAATTAAAGATGGGCTAAAATTGGCACATGTACTAAATTGTTAGGTTGTTTTAGGTAATGTTATTATTTTTTTTTTCTTATTTTGATGTCTAACCTTAGTGGTTGCAGCTTGCTGCAAGGTTTTCCTCTAGGAGACTGCTTGGGGTTGTTGCAAGGAACTAGCACAGAGAACAAAAGATCAAGTTTGAAGCAAATATAAAAATAAAAGAATAACTTTGAAGTTATTTTTATTTTTCTTGGAGGATCTTAAAAACCATACATGATCATCAACTAATTTAATCAGCTGATTTTACAGACAAATATCATATAATATATATATCAAATGCTAGCTAATGATTCGCTGGGCACTCTTGCTACGGTCAACGCAACTATGTGAACTTGATTTCAAATATAACAAATAAGAAACAATAACATTAATATATAAGAAGATAGCTCACTAAAACAAGAGATTGTCTGGCAGAAGTATTAAACATCAGCATATCCCCACTTAATTTACCTGTGTGAATTTCTCTACGACCTCTGGTTCTTGGAGAAGAATCGAAGAATTATGTAGAAAAATATCCTATATAGAACTGCCCAACCCAACATCACAAGCACCTTCTCCCACTTCTTGGATTCTTGGGTGCTAATATTGAGTGATTTTAAGATGGAATTGCCACTTATAGGGTCCCCATTTGGAGCATAGCCAAAAATATCCGATGTCTGGTACTGGTTCATCAATAGTCCTTCATATGGATAAGTCATGTTGGAAATCTTGTTCATCCACTTCCAATACATGGGAATATCATGGCTATTCAAGAAGTACCCACAGAATAAGAAAAAGAGAGCAGTGAAAGCAATCACAGCTGCATAACCCAGAATAAAGTTTGGCACCACTGAGCTCACGAAAACTACAAATGAGTTGGTGGAGAGAAGGGAAACATAGAGAACAAGTAAGAAATAGGAGAACGGTCCTTGTAGCTTTAAGGCTTTCCAAACAATAGCAGCATAGACACCAGACTGTAATGCAAGAAAAGGAAGGTAAGTGATCAGACCAGCAATGGTGTAAGAAGAGGCTCTGTAGGCATTATGGGAAGTTTCGCGGACGAAAATGAAGCGTTCTTGGATAAAGGCAGGAACAGCATCATTGGAAGAGAAGAAGAAAAGGCAAACAGTGAAAATGAAGAAACTAAGGCGATTGGTGATTCCTTGGGAGTTGTTTTTAGGGTTCATGAACATGGTTGCCATCATTAAGCCCATGATGGTTAGGACCATGAGTCTTGAAAGGAAAAGCTCAGGGGTTCTCTTAATATTCTTGAAGTTGCGGCGCATTAGAATCCATGTCTCTTTGAAAAAGGAATTGGAGAATTTTGAACCAAGATGATACGGCATGCTGTTCGGAGCAACACTTGGGGTCAGGTAGTCATTTTCGTTCACCGAGTAGTCGCTGCTATGAGGTGTTGGTGTGTACGGCAGGATCTCGCTCGAGGAAATGTAGTATCCAGGGGATGAACTGCATGAAAATATCATCCATCCAATGCATAGCAGGATAGGAAATCAATCAGCCTTAAGCATATGTTTTATGTAATTATTATTGAAGAAAAATTCTTGTATAAATTCTATTCATCGTGAATTTAAGACACACAGTATATGTAACGAGAATTATATATAAAATAGTTAAACTCTATAAATTTGTATTTTGGACCATTATGCACTGGATATAAGTAAATTTTGCATAACCAAACAAGCCCTTAATTATATCATACAAGGACTTAAAGTTATGAGAATCAACTACCTTACCTCATTGGATTTTGCATTTTCTTCTCATTCCTTTGGCGAGAAGGTGTAAACCTAAGCGGTTGCACCACTCCAATATTACTGCCACTCCATGTAGCGCTCCGCAGACTGTGGTCAAACTCATTTGATTCATATATACTTGTTTGTAAAGGAAGTCGTTTCCTATCATTTCTCCTTTTACCTGATCCTTCCGACTGACGGTGGTTCCCATAGGGCGGTGGCGGTGTCGGAGCAACCGTGGATACCGACACGTCCTCATCGGATAACTTGGGCGGTTTCGTTCCATTGAGTAAAAATTGTGCTAGTGCTTCCACTCCATGCTCAGATTGATCATACTCTTGTATCACATCAATTAGATACTCTATTGAGTTTTCTCCCTTGGGGACTTTTCGCCCCATCTGGCTAAGATGGAGAGTGACATCTTTTGGTGAGCCTCGATACATGAGTTGCCCTCGAGCTAGAATTATGAGATGATCAAGGAGAAGTTGGATTCTTGATGATGGCTGATGAATTGTAAGGATCACAGTGCTTCCTGACCTTGCAATGTTGTGCACCTTTTCAATTACACTATGAGCACTGGTGGAGTCCAGACCTGAGGTAGGCTCATCGAGGAAGAGCAAGGATGGTCCATGGATTATGTCTACTCCAATTGACACTCTTCGACGCTCACCACCGGACACTCCTCGGTTGCCTTCATCGCCTATGTATGTGTTCCTGGAAGACTGGCCATGAAAGCAACAATTCAGCTGTGAATAAGATCATGGAAACTAATGAATTTTAACTTACAGTTGGAGCCATATCAACCAGAAAAAAAATCACAGAAAAATGTCAATTGAAGCATGATTTAATTGACTTACAGATAAACCAAGCTGCTCGATCAGCTTCTCCACCCGCTGCTTCTTGTCAGCTGTAGAAATCGGCCCCAGACGAAAATCAGCAGCAAACATCAAAGTCTCGTAAACAGTAAGCATAGGAAACAGCCTGTCGTCCTGCATTATATAGGCCGAAGTCCTCTTAATCAAGCTTGGACTCATTTCCGTGCCATCACATGACACTCTACCCTTGAGGCTTCCACTCGCGATACGCCCAGCCAATCCATCCAAGAGCGTAGACTTTCCGGCACCACTAGGCCCCATGACGGCGGTGATGCACCCTTTGGGTGCATACCCAGTAATCCTATGCAAC